>NC_053022.1:502258560-502560571 GCF_003073215.2 Triticum urartu | reverse complement strand
ACCAAACTTGGGCTTCTTCACTTGAGCAGCAACTTGCTTGCTGTTATTCTTGAAGTTCCCTTTCTTTCCCTTTGCCCTTTTCTTGAAACTAGTGGCCTTGTTAATCATCAACACTTGATGCTCTTTCTTGATTTCTACCTTCATCGATTTCATCATCATGAAAAGCTTGGGAATCGTTTTCATCATCCCTTGCATACTATAGTTCATCACGAAGTTCTACTAACTTGGTGATGGTGACTAGAGAATTCTATCAATCACTATTTTATCTGGAAGATTAACTCCCACTTGATTCAAGCGATTGTAGTACCCAGACAATCTGAACACATGCTCACTGCTTGAGCTATTCTCCTCCATCTTTTAGCTATAGAACTTGTTGGAGACTTCATATCTCTCAACTCGGGTATTTTCTTGAAATATTAACTTCAACTCCAGGAACATCCATATGATCCATGACGTTCAAAACGTCTTTGAAGTCCCGATTCTAAGCTGTTAAGCATGATGCACTAAACTATCAAGTATTCATCATATTGAGCTAGCCAAACGTTCATGACGTCTGCATCTGCTCCTGCAATTGGTCTGTCACCTAGCGGTGCATTAAGGACATAATTCTTCTGTGCAGCAATGAGGATAAGCCTCAGATCACGGATCCAATCCGCATTATTGCTACTAACATCTTTCAACTTAGTTTTCTCTAGGAACATATCAAAAATAAAACATGGGAGCTAAACGCGAGCTATTGACCTACAACATAGATATGCTAATACTACCAGGACTAAGTTCATGATAAATTTAAGTTCAATTAATCATATTACTTAAGAACTCCCACTTAGAAAGACATCCCTCTAATCTTCTAAGTGATCACGTGATCCAAATCAACTAAACCATAACTGATCATCACGTGAAATGGAGTAGTTTTCCATGGTGAACATCACTATGTTGATCATATCTACTATATGATTCATGCTCGACCTTTCAGTCTCACTGTTCCGAGGCCATATCTGCATATGCTAGGCTCGTCAAGTTTAACCTGAGTATTCTGCATGTGCAAAACTGGCTTGCACCCGTTGTAGATGGACGTAGAGCTTATCACACCCGATCATCATGTGGTGTGTGGGCACGACGAACTTTGGCAACGGTGCATACTCAGGGAGAACACTTTTATCTTGAAATTTAGTGAGAGATCATCTTATAATGCTACCGTCAATTAAAGCAAGATAAGATGCATAAAAGATAAACATCACATGCAATCAAAATATGTGACATGATATGGCCATCATCATCTTGTGCCTTTGATCTCCATCTCCAAAACATCGTCATGATTTCCATTGTCACCGGCATGACACCATGATCTCCATCATCTCGATCTATATCAATGTGTCGTCACATGTTCGTCTCGCCAACTATTGCTCTTGCAACTATTGCTATCGCATAGCGATAATTGTAAAGCAATTATTTGGCGCTTGCATCTTATGCAATAAAGAGACAACCATAAGGCTTCTGCCAGTTGCCGATAACTTCAAAAAAACATGATCATCTTATACAACAACTTATATCTCATCACGTCTTGACCATATCACATCACAACATGCCCTGCAAAAACAAGTTAGACGTCCTCTACTTTGTTGTTGCAAGTTTTACGTGGCTGCTACGGGCTGAGCAAGAACCGTTCTTACCTACGCATCGAAAACCACAACGATAGTTTGTCAAGTTAGTGTTGTTTTAACCTTCTCAAGGACCGGGCATAGCCACACTCGGTTCAACTAAAGTTGGAGAACCTGACACCCGCTAGTCACCTGTGTGCATAGCACGGCGGTAAAACCAGTCTCGCGTAAGCGTACGCGTAATGTCGGTCCAGGCCGATTCATCCAACAATAACGCCGAACCAAAGTGTGACATGCTGGTAAGCAGTATGACTTATATCGCCCACAACTCACTTGTGTTCTACTCGTGCATATGACATCTACGCATAAAACCTGGCACTGATACCACTATTGGGGAACGTAGTAATTTCAAAATTTTCCTACGCACACGCAAGATCATGGTGATGCATAGCAACGAGAGGGGAGAGTGTTGTCCACGTACCCTCGTAGACCGAAAGCGTAAGAGTTAGCACAACGCGGTTTATGTAGTCGTACGTCTTCACGATCCGACCGATCCAAGTACCGAACGCACGGCACCTTCGAGTTCAGCACACGTTCAGCTCGATGACGTCCCGTGAACTCCGATCCATCAGAGCTTCGCGGGAGTGTTCCGTCAGCACGACGGCGTGGTGACGGTGATGATGTTACTACCGACGCAAGGATTCGCCTAAGCACCGCTACGATATGACCGAGGTGGAATATGGTGGAGGGTGGCACCGCACACGGCTGGGAGAGATCAACTGATCAACTTGTGTGTCTAGAGGTGCCCCCCTGCCCCTGTATATAAAGGAGCATGGGGGAAGGCCGGCCAGCCCTCTATGGGCACGCCAGGAGGAGGAGTCCCCCTCCTAGTAGGAGTAGGACGAGTAGGAAAGGGGAGTCCTACTCCTACTAGGAAGAGGAAAGGAAGGAGGAAAAGGAGAAGGAAGGAGAAGGAGCAAAAGGAGGAAAGGGGGGCCGGCCCCTAGTCCAATTCGGTTTGGGCTAGGGGGGCCGCGCGCCCTGCCTCCTCTCTTCCACCACTTGGCCCATGAGGCCCATTACTTCTTCCTCGTATTCACGTAACTCCCCGGTACCCCCGAAAATACCCGAATCACTCGGAACCTTTCCGATGTCCGAATATAGTCGTCCAATATATCGATCTTTACGCCTCGACCATTTTGAGACTCCTTGTCATGTCCCCGATCTCATCTGGGACTCCAAACTACCTTCGGTACATCAAATCACATAAACTCATAATACAATCGTCATCGAAACTTTAAGCGTGCGGACCCTATGGGTTTGAGAACTATGTAGACATGACCGAGACATGTCTTCGGTCAATAACCAATAGCGGAACCTGGATGCTCATATTGGCTCCCACATATTCTACGAAGATCTTTATCGGTCAGACCGCATAACAACATACGTTGTTCCCTTTGTCATCGGTATGTTACTTGCCCGAGATTCGATCGTCGGTATCTCAATACCTAGTTCAATCTCGTTACCGGCAAGTCTCTTTACTCGTTCCGTAATACATCATCCCGCAACTAACTCATTAGTTGCAATGCTTGCAAGGCTTAAGTGATGTGCATTACCGAGAGGGCCCAGAGATACCTCTCCGACAATCGGAGTGACAAATCCTAATCTCGAAATACGCCAACCCAACAAGTACCTTCGGAGACACCTGTAGAGCACCTTTATAATCACCCAGTTACGTTGTGACGTTTGGTAGCACACAAAGTGTTCCTCTGGTAAACGGGAGTTGCATAATGTCATAGTCATAGGAACATGTATAAGTCATGAAGAAAGCAATAGCAACAAACTAAACAATCAAGTGCTATGCTAACGGAATGGGTCAAGTCAATCACATCATTCTCCTAATGATGTGATCCCGTTAATCAAATGACAACTCATGTCTATGGTTAGGAAACATAACCATCTTTGATCAACGAGCTAGTCAAGTAGAGGCATACTAGTGACACTCTGTTTGTCTATGTATTCACACATGTATTATGTTTCCGGTTAATACAATTCTAGCATGAATAATAAACATTTATCATGATATAAGGAAATAAATAATAACTTTATTATTGCCTCTAGGGCATATTTCCTTCAGTTTTCACGTGGATAAATACTCCCTCTATTTTTTTACTCTTCACATTAGGTCTCGTTAGGACAAGTTTTTAATGAATAATTACTCTATTACTATAATCTTTGTGTGACATGATAACATGTCATTCGATTCTAAAGTACTTTTTTATGATTGTGGTTTTGCATCATAAAAGTTACACACTAGTAATGTAATTATTGACCAAAGGCTTGCCCTAACAAAACTTGATACACAAAATAAAGAAAATTTGGAGGGAGTGCAAGAATTTGCCTACCAACGCTTGGGGGTTAAGGTTGGAGCGAGATTCACCCAATCCGAGAGTGGTTTGGAGAGAAAACTTGATCTGATGATGGTAGCCGGTGGACATGACGAGCGAGGGGGCGTCATTGAAGTCTAGAATTGTTCGAGGGATGGTCGTCGCGCTAGGAGGAAGTAGAAACGCTAAGGGTTTAAAAAGGGGAGAAAATGATCATGACATTGAGTTTATTGGAGTAGTATAAGATATTTTTTATGTGTACAAAGGATTGTGCTTCGATTTCATAAACGAAGCCATTAGAGCATCCCCAACAGGTCATAGCAAATTTGGGCCCCGACCTATACGTTGGTGAAAAGCATTGGCTTGCCCCTCATTTGTCTGCGTCTGCAACCCTTATTTCCACACCATGCAACGTTGATTTCATCATATGCAGGTCATCACACATAGATAAAAATGAGCTACATTTGGAAGAAAAAACTACCCTAATCCCACTCATCATCGTCGAAGATGTCGATAACCTCCTTGCCGAAGCCGCCGCTCTCATGGTCATTGGCGGGAGAGTGAATCGAGCGCCCCTCCTCCTCCTTGTCGTACGCGAAGAGCCACTCCCATCGAACATTGACGAGGTGGATAACATGATGATTCAAGGATGGCCCCGCTCTCGGCCACCAGGCCGAGGTCGGTGATGAGCAATGTGAAGGCGGCAAGGCCAACCCACACGACCTTCATCTGCGCCTTCGCCGCAAGGTGCTCTGCCTCTGTGGTTTGGTGGAACTTGTCCTTGGCCTCCTCCATGCCAAACCCACCTTCTCCGACGGCGGGGTCAACCTCTATACCCTTCTCCTCCTCCTCCTCCTCCTCCTCCTCCTCCTCCTCACTCGGAGGTAAGCGGCGCTCAATGCGGACAGCGTGCATCTTCGTGACGACCTTCGCCCAATGCTCCAGCTTGAGCATTTTGTAATAGGTCACTTTCTCACGGACCATGATTTTTTTTAAAAAAAGGAGGATGACCCACGGCCTCTGCATTTGGAGATGCATGCGGCCACTTTATTGATTATTCTTGAGGACCTTACAAAGTAGTACAACAATATGCCTGAATCCACCATCTTGGCAACATCTGCCGCTACTCCAATCCATATGATGAAGGGGTGCAAGCTGGGCCAAATACCCAGACCTCTCACCTAAGCCAAACATCTAAAGCCAGAGGCCCCGACTGAGCCACATACCGGGTCCGGGGCACAAACCGGTCCGATGCACTCACATGTGTCGTCGCCGCCATCTTTCACTAGTCCTTCTTCAGAGCAGATTGAGGTGCGAACCTTGGCAGGTGCCTCCGCCATCGACGCCACCATGACGCCAAACGACGACCTCCACCTACGCGAGTCCATCTCCAAGCATCGGACACAGATCCATGCTAGGATAGGGCCACACCACCACCATCGCCCACCACCCAAAAGCACCACTGTCGGTGTCAAAACCGGCGGATCTCGGGTAGGGGGTCCCGAACTGTGCGTCTAGGCCGGATGGTAACAGGAGGCAAGGAACACGATGTTTTACCCAGGTTCGGGCCCTCTTTATGGAGGTAAAACCCTACATCCTGCTTGATTAATATTGATGATATGGGTAGTACAAGAGTAGATCTACCACGAGATCAAGGAGGCTAAACCCTAAAAGCTAGCCTATGGTATGATTGTTGTATGATGAAGTTATCCTACGGACTAAAACCCTCCGGTTTATATAGACACCGGAGAGGGTTAGGGTTACACAAAGTCGGTTACAATAGTAGGAGATCTAAATATCCGCATCGCCAAGCTTGCCTTCCACGCCAAGGAAAGTCCCATCCGGACACGGGACGAAGTCTTCAATCTTGTATCTTCATAGTCCTGGAGTCCGGCTGAAGGTATAGTCCGGCTACCCGGACACCCCCTAATCCAGGACTCCCTCAGTAGCCCCCGAACTAGGCTTCAATGACGACGAGTCCGGTGCGCAGATTGTCTTCGGCATTGCAAGGCGGGTTCTTCTCCAAATTCCGTGTACCTGCTAAATAATGTCCGATTTTCGTAGTGTAGCGCACCTTGGCTTCCACGCCCAATAATGGCCGTCTTCCACGTGTCAAACGAATGCAAAAAGTTGGGGTGTTTTTACATTCACACCCCTAGCTGCATAAATGAGCCGCCTATTTAATGGGATGGGGATTCATATCCAAACCACACCTTCTCCTCTCCGCGAGTAATCATCAGAGCGCCTCCAGCAAAGGTCCATTCCAACATGGCCAGCCGTCGCAGCTCCTCCTCTCGCCCTTCCAGTCCTAAACCTGGAGACTGGGAGAGGTGCTCCATCCCGCACAGCGAGCTAGTGTCGCTTCAGGCCAAGGGATTTCTCCCTCAGGCCTATATGGTCCCGGTCCGAGCCGGACTCGCCACCTATAATGGCGGAGAGCAAGCGGAGAGCACCCCCAATCCCTCCAAAGGAGAGCGGGTGTGCCTCGTCCCTTATCTAATAAGAGGACTTGGATTTCCAATTCATCCGTTTCTCCGTGGGCTCCTGGAGTTCTACGGCCTCCAGCTGCACAATCTCACGCCCGGCTCTATATTGCATATCGCGGGCTTCGTCGCCCTTTGCGAGCTATTCTTGGGTGTTGAGGCTCATTTCGCGCTGTGGAAGAGGTTATTCTGCCTGGTGCCCCGCTCTCAAGAGGGGTCTATATATCAAGTGGGCGGAGCCGAAGTGTGGCGTATCGCCGGGACCGGATATCTATCCGGAACCCCAAAGAAGGCGTCCGAGGACTGGCCTTCGGAATGGTTTTATATAGATGACGTCCCGCTGCCGGATCCTATCCGGGTCGGTCTCCCCGAATTCAACAGTGCTCCCTTAAAGAAACGCCTAAGTTGGCGTCCGCTGAGCTCTTAGAGAGAAGGCGACAGGGACGTCCTTCACCTGATGGGCCGGATAAGACTATTGGCTCATTCCGGACTAACCATGATTGGAGTCATGGCCGCATGCATTATGTGGGGGGTGCAGCCGCTTCAATATAGAGGCCACCCCATGTGGGATTTTAACGGGGAGGATGACGCCACCCGTTATGGTCATAAGGGGCCAGCCTCAGCTGCCACTCTAGTAAAGATCTTATCCTCTTTGTACAAGGGAGAAGAGGAGGAATTCCTCTGCGTCAACCCGCAGGGCGGATTTACTATGTACAACCCTCCGAGTTGGGTAAGTGGACAATTGTGCTTGCCCATCCGTTTCATATTCCCATGATTAAATATCTAGTCTAACGACTTCAACGCAAGAACTGCGTCAGGAAGTAAAGGATATAAACAGCCATCCCCCACAGCCTGAGGATCCAGAACGGTCCCTCGACCCGGACTCCGAAGAGGATCCGAACATATCGGTGGAGCTGATCGACGGGGTGTTTCATCAGCTAAGCAAGGACAATACCTTGGTGGCCATTACGGCTGATTACCCAGGGTTAATTCCGGCCTCCCAGGTAACAGAGAGCAGAGTCTCATCCCCTTGAGAAGGAATCCATTCTCACGCATTTCAGTTTTCCTGACAATGACCGTGTTTTGCAGGGGAGGTTTCCGAGGCGGGAAGACGAACCTGCGGCGGCTAGCCTACGAGGGGCCGCAGGGCCCCGTGGGGTAAAAAGGAATGTAGTCCGGACTGAGACACCGGCACAAAGGTATAGCGCACCCTCTTTTTCCCTGGTGTTATTCCTTCAGGGCATATTAACGTTCGTGCTATCTTCAAGACGAAGAGACCTCGCCGGACTACATCCGGAGAGGTTGCCAATCGCGCCTCCACCAGCCAAGTTCCAATGCCTGGCCCGGAAGCGGAAACGAACACAAGGCGCGCACCGGACGCTCCTCCGACAGAGGATGCGGATAGTCTGTCTGCCACCAATTCCGAGGTGGAGAGTGCCATGAACCACAGGCGTCGCCGGACAGTTCTTCGCGACGCTTGTTTCTCCCAAGAGGCTTTAGATGCCTTCAATGCGGGAGATGCGTACCTCCGTGCCGCTCAAAATGGTTTAGCCAGAGCCACGGAGCAATATGCAAAAGACATACAGGTAAGAAATTTTTTGGTAAATATATATATACCAGTAGCCCCCGAGACTTGAAACAGTTAGAGTAACTGATTCAAGGATCATTTGTTATGCAGGTTCTCACAGAGAAGAATACCGTACTGTCCCAGGAGCTGAAAGAGTGCAAAGCCCAACTGGAGGCCGCACTAGCCGCGGCAGGGGAGCCCAAAGAGACCCCCTCTGGTAAGATACACTTCGAAAGATTAGTATCTTGCGAAGTGCGGCGTGGGTGTAAATCTGGCAAATCATATTGCAGATGGCGCCGGACTGGATCCGGAGAGGCAACAACTCTTACGCCGGCTAAAGGCTGGTGAGAGTATGCTGACAAGGGTGAGGCGGGAGAAGAATGATCTTCAGGACGCCAACACCAAGCTGGACATTGAACTTAAAGATGTTCGTGGCCAGCTGTCGGACTCCACTAAGGAGAATCAGCGGCTTCGACGCGGCATATTTAGTAAGTGCTTAAGCGAATCTTTGAAAGAAAAAGAGTTCGGCGAGGAAGTCGACTAACAGAGTAATGTCTGTAGGTATGCTAATGGGTCGTCCTGCAGAGGAGAGGCCCGGTTCTACGGGTGACCTTCTTCCCGAGCTCTCGCAACTGCACGAGCGAGTTCGGCAGGCGATGCGAGGCGTTGCCCAAGCCTTATGGCCTTCCCACTCCATGCCCGAGGGCCTTGGAGAGCTTTCGGAGAAGCTTAAGGAAGCTCAGCGGCGCTTCTGGTTGTGGAAGATATCGGCCTGCCGACAAGGCGCTAGGGAGGCCTGGGCCATGGTGAAGACGCGGTACATGAAGTCTGACCCAAACCACATGGCCGAGGTCGGACCTGTGGGGTCTGACGGGAAGGAGATCCCTGTAAGCTTGGTGTACGGCCAAGTATAATTGGCCGCCAAGTATTCCCAGCAGGACTGTAAGTTAGACAGCCTGTTAGATGGTATTGAAGAGGAATACAATCAGTTAGAGTGACTATGTAATTTTTAATTGACATGTGTAATGCCTTCTAGCCGGATTGTAGATCGTTTGTCGTTGCCGACCTTTTCGCTTCAACCTCAGGACCTGACGGTCCAGAGTGTGTCCGAATACCCTACCGGTTATGTAAGAACTGGGGTATGCATGGAGACCAGACGTAGGGGTCATTAGTGCTTTATCAGACAAGTGCCCAACTAGTTATGTTATATTACATGGTTAGTAAGAAACATCTTCCAGAGAGAATAGTTCCGTTAGGGGTTCCTTTCTCTGGGAGGCATGCCCTAAAGTGCATGTCCGGACTGCAAACGCAGGAAAATCATCTGGGGGCATATATATAAATAAGTAAAAAAGGTCATCTTTTAGTTCACCGACCGAATATTCCCTTAAGAACGCTAGCTTTCGGCTTCACCCAGTCTGAGGTACACATCCGGCTGATCCGGCAGTAACAATCGTAGAGGTGCTCCCTTTACCACCTAGCCAAACAATCGGGAACGTAGGGGTAAGCACAGGAGCCAGGCAACCCAGCTTGGCCAAAACTTAAGTCATATCGATGCATATAATGGTGAAGAAAAGGTGCATGCGGAAGTTTGACACATGTGGTGGGCATGAAGCCCGTATAAATAAGCTTCTGTTAAAGAAGCCCCCAGGTTTAATGAGCGCGAGTAGCACGTCACTTGAGGAGCCTTTAAGGGCTATAAAAGAAAAAGGGGGGAAGGAGAGAAATGTAAGACAGAAAATGTAAAAAATGGACAGAGGAAGGAGACAAACACAGAGTCCGGCGCTAGGCATAGAATCTTCGGAGACGGGCTGCGTTCCATGGGTTCGGCTCGAGTCGGTTATCCGACGCATCTCGCAGGCGGTATGCTCCACCAGTCAGGACTTGGTCGATTATGAAGGGACCTTCCCACTTGGGCTTCAGCTTGTCCTTTTTCTTGTCCGGCAGGCGTAGAACTAATTCGCCAACATTGTAGTTTTTGGCCCGCACATCTCTGCTTTGATATCTTCGAGCATGCTGTTGATAGAATGCGGAACGGGCTTTTGCCACGTCGTGCTCCTCCTCTAAGGCGTCCAAACTGTCCTGCCGATCGAGCTCGGCTTCCCTTTCTTCGTACATGCACACTCGAGGTGAGTCATGAATTATGTCGCAGGGCAAGACTGCCTCTGCGCCGTACACCATAAAAAATGGTGTGTATCCGGTGGTGCGATTCGGCGTAGTCCGCAGCCCCCAAAGTACGGAGTCGAGCTCCTCTACCCATTGCGTGTTAGATTCCTTGAGGGACCGCACTAATCTGGGTTTGATGCCGCTCATGATGAGACCATTTGCACGTTCGACCTGACCGTTAGTTTGTGGGTGATAGACGGAAGCATAATCAAGCTTGATGCCCATGTTTTTGCACCAGAGTTTTACCTCATCGGCCGTAAAGTTTGTGCCGTTATCGGTGATGATGCTATGGGGGACGCCATAACGGTGTACGACCCCGGATATAAACTCTATCACAGGTCCGGATTCGGCCGTCTTAACAGGCTTGGCTTCTATCCATTTGGTGAACTTATCCACCATGACCAGTAAGTATTTTTTCTTGTGGGTTCCGCCTTTAAGGGGTCCCACCATGTCAAGCCCCCAGACCACGAAAGGCCAAGTGATGGGGACAGTTTGGAGGGCGGTGGGTGGCATATGGCTTTGGTTTGCAAAAAGCTGGCAACCGGCGCATCGTTGGACCAAGTCCTGAGCGTCCGCCCGGGCCGTCGGCCAATAAAAGCCTGTACGGAAAGCCTTGCTTACAAGGGACCGGGCTGCGGCGTGATGGCCACCGAGTCCGGCATGAATTTCAGCCAGCAGGTTCCGCCCTTCCTCTTCGTAGATGCACCTTTGAAGGACTCCGGTAGTGCTTTTCTTATAAAGTTCTCCCTCATGGACTTTATAGGCTTTAGATCGCCGCACTATACAGCGTGCCTTGTTTTGGTCCTCTGGGAGTTCCTGCCTAGTAAGGTAGTCTAGGAATGGTTCTGTCCACGGGGCGATAACGGCCATTAGTACGTGGGCTGAGGTTGTGATTTCATTGGCAGAGCCTTCGATTATGTCAGATTGTTCGGTGTCGGACAGTGCGGTTGGGTCCAGGCTAATATTGCCATGTTCCCCTTCCCATACTACGGATGGCTTGAACAGCCTTTCCAGGAAGATGTTGGGGGGACCGCATCGCGTTTTGCGCCGATGCGTGCCAGGACGTCTGCCGCCTGATTGTTTTCTCGGGCTATATGGTGAAATTCGAGCCCCTCAAACCGAGCTGACATTTTGAGGATGGTGTTGCGGTAAGCTGCCATTTTTGGATCCTTGGCATCGAAGTCTCCATTTATTTGGGATATCGCGAGGTTCGAATCCCCGCGCACCTCTAGGCGTTGAATGCCCATGGATACTACCATCCGGAGACCATGTAAAAGGGAATCGTATTCGGCTGCATTGTTGGAGTCCGTGTACATAATCTGGAGTACATATTGAACCGTGTCTCCTGTGGGGGACGTCAAAATGACACCGGCCCCAAGTCCGGCCAACATTTTGGAACCGTCGAAGTGCATGATCCAGTTTGAATATGTGCCGTACTCTTTAGGGAGTTCGGCCTCCGTCCATTCTGCGACGAAGTCGGCCAAAACTTGCGACTTGATAGCTCGACGTGGCCTATAAGTTATGTCGAACGAGAGGAGCTCGATGGCCCATTTTGCAATCCGGCCCATTGCGTCACGGTTGTTTATAATATCGTTGAGTGGTACTTCCGATGCTACTGTGATTGAATACTCTTGAAAGTAGTGCCGTAGCTTCCGGGATGCCATGAATACCGCATATGCAATCTTTTGATAATGTGGGTACCGTGATTTGCATGGGGTGAGGACAGTGGACACATAGTAAAACGGCTTTTTAAGGGGGAATTTGTGTCCGTCCATTTCCCGTTCGACGACGAGTACTGCGCTGACAACTTGATGGGTTGCTGCAATGTACAATAGCATTGGTTCGCCGATGTTTGGCGCGGCCAGGACGGGGTTTGTTGCCAATATGGCTTTTATTTCCTCGAGTCCGGCCATGGCGGCATCCATCCACTCGAAGTGTTCGGTGCGCCGAAGGAGGCGATAGAGGGGTAGCGCCTTTTCTCCCAACCGGGAGATAAAGCGGCTTAGAGCTGCCACGCATCCGGTTAATTTTTGTATTTGTTTGAGGTCCTTTGGGATATCCAATTGTGACAAAGCTCGGATCTTGGCTGGATTTTCTTCGATTCCTCTACCGGATACAATGAAGCCCAAGAGCTTTCCGGCTGGAATGCTGAAAACGCATTTTTCCGGATTTAGCTTGATGTCATATGCTCGGAGGTTGTCAAATGTAAGCCTCAAGTCGTCTACTAGAGATTCGACATGTTTTGTTTTTACGACCACATCATCCACGTATGCCTCTACTGTTTTGCCGATCTGGTTTGCCAGACATGTCTAAATCATGCGCTGATATGTTGCGCCGGCGTTTTTGAGCCCGAAAGGCATTGTGTTGAAGCAGAATGGGCCGTATGGGGTGATGAATGCTGTTGCGGCTTGGTCTGACTCGGCCATCTTGATTTGATGGTAACCGGAGTATGCGTCGAGGAAGCACAACGAATCGTGTCCTGCAATGGCGTCGATAATTTGATCGATGCAGGGGAGGGGGAAGGGATCCTTTGGGCAAGCCTTGTTAAGGTCTTTGAAGTCAACGCACAGGCGCCAGGATTTGTCCTTCTTTGGTACCATCACCAAGTTTGCTAGCCAGTCCGGATGTTTTATATCTCTGATGAATCCGGCCTCCAATAGTTTGGCTAGCTCCTCTCCCATTGCCTGTCTCTTGGGCTCAGAGAAATGCCAAAGGGCTTGTTTGACAGGTTTGAATCCTTTTAGGATATTTAAGCTGTGTTCGGCCAGCCTGCGTGGGATTCTTGGCATGTCTGAAGGGTGCCATGCAAAAATGTCCCAGTTCTCCCGTAGGAATTCTCGCAGTGCGGCGTCTACATCGGGGTTTAATCGTGCCCCGATGGAAGCTGTTTTATTGGGGTCTGTTGGATGGACCTGGAATTTGACTATTTCATCCGCTGATTTAAAAGAGGTGGACTTGGATCTTCTGTCGAGTATCACATCGTCCCTATTTACCGTGGAGCGCAGCGTAGTCAGTTCCTCAGCCGGTAGGGCTTCGGACAGTGCCTCGAGGGCCAATGCGGCTGTCTTGTTTTCGGCGCGGAGTGCTATGTCCGGATCACTAGCGAGAGTGATGATTCCGTCCGGCCCGGGCATCTTGAGGTTCATGTACCCGTAATGGGGTATTGCTTGGAAGATTGTAAACGCTTCCCGCCCCAGCAGAGCGTGGTATCTGCTATTGAACGGGGCCACTTGGAATGTGACCTCTTCGGACCTATAATTATCCGCGTGCCGAACACCACATCTAGTGTGATTTTTCCTGCACAGCGCGCTTCCCGACTGGGGATTATTCCTCTAAAGGTTGTGCTGCTTCGCTCAATGCGGTTCCAGCCTATTTCCATTTTTTGAAGGGTTTCCTCATAAATGAGGTTCAATCCGCTCCCTCCGTCCATGAGTACCTTGGTGAGGCGAAAGTCGTCCACTATAGGACTGAGTACCAATGCGGCTGGTGCTCGAGCTGTTCGGAATTTAGGTTCATCACTGGCATTAAAAGTAATAGCCGTGTCACTCCATGGGTTTATTGTTGCTACTTGATAGACTTCGGCGAGGCTGCGGAGTGTTCTTTTTCGCATATTATTTGATGCGAAAGTCTCGAAGACTGTTAAGACTGTATTGGAGTCCCTGAGGTGGCTTTCTGTGGCCTCCGGAATTAGGAGATCTTCGCCCCTTTTGGCCACCTGCCGGAGTATCCAACATGCTCTAAGGCTATGAGTTGGTGTGGCGTCCTCTGTACTATGAATTTTACAGGGTCCATTAAGCCATCCCTCCAGTACGGTTCCATGCCCTGTAGAGGGTTTTGGTTTTTTGGTTTTTAACCCGGGTGTCTGATGATGATGCACCCTTTTATTTCGGACGAGGTTTCTATTCAGGGCCGGATTGTCCCAAAATTTAGTTTCGGTTTTTCGGGTGCTTTCCATCGCACAGTACTTTTGTACTATGGACGCCAAGTCAGCGAAGCGTGTAAGATCACAACGACCTGTGGCGTTGAGGATTCCCTTATCTGTGCAATTATTGCAGAAGATTGAGATTGCGTCTTCCTCGCGGCAGTCCTTTATCCTGTTCATAACCAGGAGGAACCTTGCCTAGTAATGATGTACTGTTTCTTCGGGCTTTTGCCTGATTTGGGATAGATCGCTTATGTTCGGGTGGGTGGGTGGAATTAAGTCCGAAACTTCACCCAATCTAAGACTCAGAGGCCAAGGAGTTTCCGAACTCTGAAGTTTGGATTCTTGGATGTTGTCTAGTGAATCTAGCCCATTGCCTGATTCTAAGTTCAGGTCTTGAGTTACATCCTCCCCTCCGCGGGTATCCGGCTTGGAGGGATCGGGAATCCGGACGTAGCTAGTCCTTAAGATAGATGAAGAGTCGCCGCACTGTGCCTCTACCACGGCAACGTGATGGGTGACTTGGGGAGAATTAATTTCTCTTAGATCGGGTTTAAGCCCAATCTAGTCATAATCCGTAGTGACCCCCAAGGCAGCGATGCGATCCGAGAGCTCGTTTACGGAAGAGAGATCCATTGGATCTAACTGCTCGACGAGTTCCGAGCTGACGTGAAGATTGCTTTTGATGACCCGAGAGGTCACCGTCGGCGCAACGGCCGAATAGGCGGTCATGAGAAAACCGCCTAGCCGGAGAGTTTGGCCGACAGCCAAGGCTCCCTTAGTAACGGCGCCGTTTTTAAAGACGGGAAAAGGCATCCTTCCTGATTGCGACAGCACAGAGGAACTCTCAATGAAAGCACCAATGTCGGTGTCAAAACCGGCGGATCTCGGGTAGGGGGTCCCGAACTGTGCGTCTAGGCCGGATGGTAACAGGAGGCAAGGAACACGATGTTTTACCCAGGTTCGGCCCTCTTGATGGAGGTAAAACCCTACGTCCTGCTTGATTAATGTTGATGATATGGGTAGTACAAGAGTAGATCTACCACGAGATCAAGGAGGCTAAACCCTAAAAGCTAGCCTATGGTATGATTATTGTATGATGAAGTTGTCCTACGGACTAAAACCCTCCGGTTTATATAGACACCGGAGAGGGTTAGGGTTACACAAAGTCGGTTACAATAGTAGGAGATCTAAATATCCGCATCGCCAAGCTTGCCTTCCACGCCAAGGAAAGTCCCATCCGGACACGGGACGAAGTCTTCAATCTTGTATCTTCATAGTCCTGGAGTCCGGCTGAAGGTATAGTCCGGCTACCCGGACACCCCCTAATCCAGGGCTCCCTCAACCACCTAGCCCCAAGGTTCCCAAAGCGGCGCCTTCAAGAAGGGAACGACGCCGTGAGCGCCGTCGCTGCCCAACAAAGTTAGGGCTTTCGCCCGGGAGACCTAGGGGAAGGGGAGGTGAGGGGATCGGTCCATACCGACGCCTCCAAGGAGGGGGACGGCGCTCTCAGGTGTCGCCGTCGACGCGGCCGACCATGGCTGACCAGGGATTTCGCCCGAACTAGATCCCCGCCACCAGCAGCGCCTCCTGTATAGAACCGACGACCCAAGGAAGCGCGACCCGATGAGGTTGGCCTGCACGCCAAATAGGGGAGGAGGGGAGGCGCCAGATCACGCGCACCGGTCCGCCGCCGGCCGCCAATGACCACCAGACCCCGACGCCCGCGCGGCCGGGACACCAGATCCACCGCCAGCACGGCTGCTAGCCAGTCGTGCCTTGCCAATGGAGTCGCAGCTCCAGATCCGGGGTTCCTCACGTAGAGGCAGGGAAACCGAGGCCCCGCCGCCACCATCCTTGGCGCCCGGGGCTTGCCCGACGGCTACCTCAGGCGGAGGTGAGGAAGGGAAGCGGAGGAGGGGCGGTTAGGGAGGAGGAGGGAGGAGGAGCGGGGGTAGCTAGGGTTGGGAGGGAGGAGGAGGAGGGGCTGCTAGGGTTGGGAGGGAGGAGGAGGAGGGGCCGCTAGGGTTGGGAGGGAGGAGGAGGAGGGGCGGTTGGGAAGGAGGAGGTGGGGGTCTGATCGGAAGGGGACGCGGTGCGAGGTCTGATCGGAAGGGGACGCGGACGAGGAATCGGTGGCAGAGCGGATGGAAAAGAAGGGGATGAAATGAGGGCAAATAAGGTTTACCCACGTCGTCCAGCTTAAATAGTCAAGGATTGGCCCCTCGGGTGGCGTGCCTGCAATGAGTGTGGGCACCAAACCGATGACTTTCTCGACAGACCAACGGGTTTTCACGTGGGTCCCACCAGTCAATCCGACGTGGCAGATGTGTACATGCGGTTCCAAATCCACCCCACATATGGGCTGGATTTGAGGGTTGCCGGACATAGGGGACGACTTCCGGGGGGTCTAGTTTGGTGTCGTTTTTTGTTCAGACAACGTCCAGATTGTCGTCCGAACATATAGGGGGAAGTGGAGGTCCGGTCAGAGAGATGCTCTTACTTTAGATATCAAGTTCCTTGCAGTTATCAATGAAGTGTGTCATGCACCTATTTTGATTTTTTATATACTACTCCCTCCGTCACGATTTAGAAGGCGTACATGAGAAATCATTGGGACCAAGGTAGTCCACGATTGGCTCTAATTTTTTTTGCATGCGACTGAAAAATAGCAGCCTAGTTAATAGCACAGCCCCTGATTGCTTGAAAAATCAATGTGCAGCAACCCCATGGCCACTAAACGAGCAGCCCTCATGCATGCATTGGTGGAGACCGATTCCACCCTGACGTGAGCAGCTTGGAATTCACACGGTTGCATGCATAGCCAAGCCTCTATTCCAGGCAAAGTTTTCGCCCTGACGTTTAACCACTTGGTTGAAAGCAACTTGTGGGCATTTCCTTCCTTGACACGTGTATTACTTTGGGATATGGTGGGGTAGAAACCAGTATGTGGCTGTGAGTTTTTGATTCAAATTTTTTGAACTTCATTGCTTCATCGCTGTGTAGTCATCGTGTAGCTCTAGCGTTTGGTTTTCTTTTGGGTCTTTTTGACCGCCGTTCTAGCGTGTAGGCTGTTTGAGCATGGGGCTTTTCTATCTTCCTTCCTTTTGTATGTACCGCTCTAGCATGCAATGCCTTGGGTATATGTGGCAGAAAAAGTCTACGTGGGTGTTTGCATGGCATGAGAAGCACGTATGTCGGGGGTGTGCGTCTGCGTGTAAGTACGAGGCGAGAGAAGTACGTAGTCCTTTCAGCGGTGCATGCATGTGGTCGAGTGTGGACATGCCGCGTGTCTGAGTGGACGACCAATCGGAACTGCCGGCAACGGTGATCAGGCGATTCGCGAGCGGCTGCATATGCATGGGCCGACATGCGTTGTCCCTTGCTGCTGCCGCCGCGTTACTCTTTGTCTCATGTGATTGGCTACGTTTGTTTGGCGGTTCTTCTTTGGATGGATCCCTGCATGGCCGGTGGTCACGTGCTTCATCTGGTCAAAGATTGCAGACATGCCGTCTCATGAGGGTTAGATGTTAATCGTACTATTTGATTTGTTCATCTTACCACTGTTACCTTCGTCTTCCTTATCTCTTCTTCTCGATGCTCCTCTCTCGATGATCGTGGTCGAATCCTCCACCGCCATATGCATCTATAAAAAGCTCTCCTTTATCTTCTCCGTGGCTATCGTCTCTCGCTTTCACTCCGTTTACCGCCTCGCAGGCGTCCGCCTGTGAAGGAGGAGGTGCATGGAGGAAGATGAATGAGGAGGCGGGTGTGCGCGAGGGTGAGGGACTGTGGCGGAAGTGCATCGGGCTGTGGGCAGCCCAAGCTTCAAGGACGTCTCGCCACCGGCGATGAGCAAGGAGGAGACACAACGGCGTCACTGCCGTGCGCTTCGCGGCTCGCGCCAGGAAGTGACAGGAGTGCTTCCGGATCTTGTGCGCAACTCCTTCTGCTCCGACATCTAGCGTGCACGACGCGTTGGCGGCGAGGGCGGGTCTTCCTGGCGTCCTGGTGCGCGTGCATGCCGTGGTGCCCCTTGGTGCCAGCGAGGATTGGGCTGCTGGTTCTGCGTCGTCGAGACGGAGAGGAAGCGGTTGGTCTTGAGCGCGGCTAAGCGGCACGGGACCGAGTGGAGCAGGAGCTGGCTGTGGTCGGGCGAGTTCGGCTGCTGCGGATGAGCAGTTGCGGCTGCTCGACGGAAATCATTAGCTTGGCAAAATATTGTTCTGCTTTCTTAATTCCCACGCCACGCATGCGACCTCGCTCTTCGCCCTTCTCCATGTAGCGGTGACGGAGCCATTTCCTTCCTTGGTTAGGCGAGGGCGCGAGGACAGCCAGGTCACAGCAGCACGCGGATGAGGGCACGAGGCGCGGCGGTGCTATCTCCGATCTTCTACCCCGAAACGACGGAGGAGGAGGCTCTCAACGATTCATGAAGGGATGGCGCGCGATGACTTCAGGGAGGCACGCGAGCTGCTCGCATCCTGGCACAACGCTCGCGGCTGGTGCAGGAGTTTGCGCCACTGATCTGTCCCTTTTCCTTTACAGCTTTCCTTCTGTTCTTGCATCTGTGTGAATGAATTATACCATGCACGTGTGAATCTGTTAATGCATGTGTGCTAGAAGCGATTTTGCATGGTACTACATATTTGATACAAGAAAATTATTAAACTGACGAGTAAAATTTTGAAGATGCTATGCGATTCTTTTTTTGTATTTGCGATGATGATGATGACATGGACTTGGTTTAGGATTTAGTAACATCATCACTTAGATGCCAAATAGTTTAATCCCTAGCTAGGAAGTTGTTAACATAATCCCTCAGGGCCCATCATTAGGAAAATGAGCTTATTTTGCATAGTTTGCTACGCAAAAGTGATGTGGAAGGAAACATTTGTTCCCACCAAACAAGGCCTACTAATTAAGCTCCGATAATGAAGAGGAATCAGACCCATCCACGAAGAGTACTTGGCATATAAACTTGCCATGATCTTGATGAAGTATACTGCAGATGTATTATCTTGCTATATATCAACAATCAGCGAGTTGACGATTACATACATAAAACTTGCAATGATGAAGCACTCCATGACAAATAACAGTAAATAAAAACTGAGAACTTGATGTCAGTGCACAGCTTTATCCACCCCCTCCCTACTATCCACTCCCCATCTGATACATACTACTACTGTTTAGGAATTATATTCTGCTCTATGATGTCAATGCACACTTTTATGTAAATTCTGTTATTTCAGTACCTGCAAATGTAAGTGTACATTTTGTTATTTCAGTACCTGCAGTGTAAGTGTTATTATTATACCACAAGTTCACACATAGTAGACCTTGCTGTCAAAATTCATGTTTCCAAGCTTTGAGATCATCTATGTAGATTCATAGCATGAACAGACTATTTGCACATATAATTATATATAAACAATCAACAGAAACTTCCACGTTAATCATCAGAAGCAGTTTAATTGCACTATTAGCACTATTTTGTCCTAATATTGCCAGTTACCAAGATCATTCCTTGTAGGAAGTAATTGATATCTGCTGATACAAGGACGCCCTATATTTAAAAAGTATGCTGGGAGCTATAATAGCACCAGTTACGAAAACATGCAGCTAATATTTATGTGGAGTGTGCAAGCTCTTTGATGATGATATAAGTAGGAGGAGTTCACGGTTTTGGGTGTTTTGTCTACTTGGAACGGGGCATATGTGATTGAGCTTTGTGATTTCAGGTGCCAAAACAGTAGTACAGTGTCATGATCATATTAGGAAGCTGAGTGTTTAAGACAGGCAGAAATACTGGCGCGCATATGCAACGATTTTTCTGATGTGGTGCCCCTTCGTATGCATCCACTGCGCCCATTGACTGAAGTCCGTATCATCAGTTATACAGGTAGCTGCCCACCTATGGAACGGCTAGAACACTTTGCAAAGGTGCTCTATCATTTCAATATTGGTCCTAACCCCACAGGGGGGTATATCAGGATGATTTGATTTCAAGCTCCGGTCACGTCTCTACTCCCGTTTGAACTTCTCTGGTATCTTGTGTGTCTTTCCACTGTGCAAGTCCCCGTCATGTTAGTTACCTTTTAGTACACCATGTTCAGTTACAATAAGAGAATCTTCTCCGGAATGTAATATTGTTTTCTTTCCATCTAAGTTGTATGCCATCTGTAATATAGTTATGAATGCAAACCTTTTCTCTTAAAATGCCTTGTGGGATGATTACAATGCAATTGTTTCCTTTTAGTTGCCATCTGATGAAAAAAATGTACACGCACAATATTCCAATACTTACATTACCCCCTATTAACGGGTGCGGCGTGCCGCCGCGCAGGGTTGGCGCCTTAAATTTAACTGTGCCTTCTAAACCGTGACGGAGTGAGTCAACACACTGTGTAAAACTCGGAAATAAATCTGGATGAGCAAGACAAATAACCCTTAGCGAGCTGCATGCACGTATACCATCATCCATCGTTTTCACGAGAGCAGACATGTTTGCGTGTGTAGGAGACGAAATCCCGGGCTTCTCGGGTATGAATTGGCCGCCCGAGTAGGCGAGCGGTGGAGCTGGTCCGAGCAGCACACCTGCGCACAGCACACCTGTGATATCTCGGGCTCTCGGCTAGCCTAGCCGGAAAAGGGCAGCTCACCCAACCCGCGCGCGCCAGCTCGCGGGTTGCTGCGGCTGGCTGGCTGGCTGGCTGGTGGTGCTGCCCGTCCTTTTCTCGTCCAAAATTTGAGTTTCTTTCTCTCTCGCCGCCCTCTCACTTTCAGTGACCACGAACGGGAGGAAAAAGTCGCAAAATCACAGTACGTACCTACCCGCGGAGCGGAATGCAGCAGCGTGCGTCCACACACACCCTTTCACCTTCAGTGCCACCAGCAAGCAACATGAACAACCAAATAGAGGCAGTTCAAAAGAAAAGAAAACAGAGGCAAAGAAAGTACTACTGCTTCTAGTTTCTAAAGTATATGCATTTTACATTTATTAGTTTCGTACTACTACTTATAATTTCTAATACACTCCATATCACCATACAGAGGAGTACTTTTTTGTGGGAATAATTTCTGAAGTATTTGAAGGCATTGAGCGTGTTCTTTTGAAGATTGGGGATTAGTACGGGCAGTTTCTTTTTAAAGGCATCTTCTTGTGTTAATATGATGTCAGGCTCAGGTATTGTTAGATCATTTTTTTCCCGCAGTTTGTGTAGCAATGGCAAAACATGTGTGTGAAGTTTCTACACATGACCTTTAGTCTTCTTTAAACCTTTCACAGATAACAAATTAGGCATAATGGTAAAAACAAATATGCAAACATGTATCGGTTAGGGGGGGAAAAGGACTACTAAAAGGGTGTCACAGGATCGATCGGGCAGAGCAAATTGTTTGACTCAAGCGCAATGTCTTATTCAGATTTATTTCCAGACATGAATAGCTACAACTTGCAGATGAATATGATAGTTACAATTTACAATTATTACACATGAATGGAAGATGCAGAGCACCTGCTGCACATCACAATGGATGCCGGTATTGCTACAAAGAGTTCTTCAGCTAATATAGCCATCCTGAACAAAACTGTTACGTATGTACTTCCAACTTCCAATCCACACTCTGCAAAAGGAGAAACCGTGACAAGCCATAATGTACACCCTCACCCATTATATGCTTGAACTGATCTAATGCTCCATTTTCCCTGTTTTCCAGTAATCCAATGTTTCCAACTTCCAAATTCTAAACTTATCTGATCATTTTTCCTTCATCACAACTACACTAGCAAAGCAACCCAGACAAGAGATCCTGTTCACTGATTGACTGGGTGGCCACCGTCGAAACGGCTGAATTTGCGCACCGTCTTGAAACTAGAGAGCTTCCGGGCCTTCAGGGATCAGCTCATACCCGTGCGGCTTGGTAAATCTCTTCCCAGATTCAACTGGAATGCACTTGAGGATCACGGAGACAATCATACTAACTGAGCCAAGAACGACGCTGAGCGACCATAGTTCCAAACTCAACGGCACGGTGTTTGCGAAAGTTCCAAGAAGTTCCACTATGATCACTTGGAATATTACTGTAGCTGTCAGTATGCCGACAAAGATCCAATTTCTGAATATCCCTCGGAAGACGTTGATCTTGTCCATTTCCCTGCTGTTTATTTCGTTGAAAACCTGGAAGCATGGCAGCATATTAAATACAAATTTCTCGTTAAAATGATGCACTGATTCCTATAGCTTCACTGCAAAACTCATTTTTGAGTTACCAGACCATATTTGTACATTGTCGCATAGATTTTCAAATATGATTGGACAATATGAAACCTGAAGTTTCAAATAAAAAGAGCCCACAAAACCAGAACTGAATATCCATTTCTGAGCTCGGGCTCATTTGCACCCGGTGAACAGTAAAAACTAAAAGACCCGAACTTTATATATTAAGCTGTCAAACATGAGAATTGGTCGACGGCCCGGGCGGCCGCAAGGGGTTCGCGTTGGCCGATTCATTAATGCAGCTGGCACGACAGGTTTCCCGACTGGAAAGCGGGCAGTGAGCGCAACGCAATTAATGTGAGTTAGCTCACTCATTAGGCACCCCAGGCTTTACACTTTATGCTTCCGGCTCGTATGTTGTGTGGAATTGTGAGCGGATAACAATTTCACACAGGAAACAGCTATGACCATGATTACGCCAAGCTATTTAGGTGAGACTATAGAATACTCAAGCTTGCATGCCTGCAGGTCGACTCTAGAGGATCGTTTTATCGGCAGTTGGACCTTCAATATCAAGGAGTCTCTTTCCAACTATCATGAGGGTGCCCAATACAAGGAGCTGATACAAAGCCTGGCCAAGAATATTTCTCCACATAACCTTAGTGATAAAACTATCTCCGCGCCTTACAGGCGACCGCTTCATCATCTCATCATTTGGCGGTTCTGTTGCTAAGGCCAACGCTCCCAATGTATCCATGATCATGTTAACCCATAGCAACTGGACAGCAGTAAGAGGTGCAGTCCCTGTAAGTTAATTCAAAGTGTCAAATATGAAATGGTTCTGAAAAGGTACATAAGTAAGGAGATAGATCACAAGTTGGTGCACATGAATTTCGTTCCGCATAAGATGCACAGAAATTCCTTCTGTGAGCAACATGTAGACAAGCTCCAAGGCAGTCATTGGTTGGATCAAGAATATCATACTGGTAGAGAGTGTGCAAATACCTATGACACACGCCGAGACAAAATTCACTATCAGAGCCACTATATTAACTGTAAGCTGGAACTGCACAAACTTTTGAATGTTCACGTAAACTGCACGCCCCCATCTAGCAACATTTACGATAGTTTTGAAATTGTCATCCATTATTATGACATCAGCGTTCTCTTTTGCGACCTGCATCAAATACCATGGTTAAATACTTGATCACAACAAAGTCTTATACACAGCTTAAATGGTACTGTAAAATGATTACTAGTATATGTTTTTTCAAGACAATGCGAAATGAATATTGTTTCAATCCAGGGCAGAAATTGACATCACCCAAAAGAAATGAGAATGGAATTTTTTCACTTATGGGTTTTGAATTGCATAGTTGTGCATCTCAATAGAATCCCAAAAAAAAACATCATAATTGTGCAACATGTCTACCATCACGAATAGGGAAATCAGTTTAAGTTATCTAGTGAACAGTGTATGCAAGGGTGCTTACTCTTATTTAAATTTTGGGTCATCTAAGTTGGCTCCTGCCTACTATTACACGTCAAAGATCACTACATAATCTATGAAATGTTAATACAGCATGGTAGCACATAGAAAATATTTCTTATAGACAACTGAGACAGAGTTTCAGACTGTCTGCACTCTGCAGTAGATCTTCAAACTGAAGTTACTGAACCTTTTTTTCAAGGACAAGTTACTGAATGGTGATCATGGAAGCCTAAAACAGCATACATTAGACAGAAACATCAAGAAGTACCTCAGTGCCAGCAATACCCATTGCCAGTCCAATATCTGACTCACACAATGCCGGGGCATCATTGGTTCCATCACCAGTAACTGCAACTACCTCTTGATACATGCTTTTCAGGCTTGTTACCAATTTGAACTTGTCCATAGGCAACGAACGGGCCATTACCTGTACTTAGGAAGTAGATTTAGGTAACACTGGACCTTCAGATCCATAAAAAAATTAGTGGAAAGCAAGCGTGTTAAGTAAAAGTAAACCTGAATTTTAGGGAGGAGCTCCCTCAGTTCATCCTCGCTCTTACCGTGAAGCTCTCGTCCTTCTATCGCTATGCCATCCTCGGTTAATATCCCACATTCCTTGGCAATGGCTTTTGCAGTGTTGATGTTGTCTCCGGTAACCATCCTTACCGTAATACCAGCAGCCATGCAGGTCATTACTGCATCCCTGACACCCGGACGAACTGGGTCCTTGATACCAAAAAGCGCTATTAGCGTGTATCCATTTTCTGGTATAGTTTGCTCGTCAGAAAATTCATTAAGATCCTGAAATGCAATGCAAAGTGTTCTCAACGCCTCAGAAGCAAATGAATTGATTATGTTCAAGACATTTTGCTTCTGCATATCTGACAGTGGTGCTATATCCCCTTCACCGTTCAGCATGGTATCACAGTGTTCTAGAATAATTTCTGGTGCACCTTTACAGAAGGATCGGAAGCCTCCATTTGGTAAGTGTATTATCACTGACATCTTTTTCTTGACTGAATTGAAAGGCTCTACTCTTACTCTTCGAATCTTATTGTATTCAGTATATCGATCTCCTTCTACGGTCAAGCCAAACTCCAACAATGCTGCTTCAGTTGGTGTGCCCAAGATGGTCCTTTTGCCATCATCTCCCTTCACCACCTCAGATCCGGTGTTCACGAATATGCCTTGTATAAGTATTGCCATAGATCTTTCTGAAATTACAGATTTTAGCTCGGTGATTTTTGAATCACCATTAACTGACTTGGATATATTGCCGATCCAAACCATATCGACAATCATGTGGTTGGTTGTCAAAGTTCCTGTCTTATCAGTGCAAATACAGCTGACTGAACCCATCGTTTCACACGCCGCGAGATGCCTGACTAGTGCTTTGTCATTCATCAACTTCTTCATGGCAAATGCAAGACTAAGGGTCACAGCCAACGGTAGACCTTCAGGGACTGCGACTACGATGATGGTCACGGCAATAGCGAAGTAGTTGACTATCGTCAATGCATCGTTTGCCGACCAATTCATCAAACCGACATCCATTCCCTTGTTAACCAAGAACCTTGCTAGAAGTACTACAAATGTGAGAATAGCAAACACAAGTCCAATCTGTCCAATGATCGTAGCCACACCATTGAGCTTAACTTGCAAAGGAGTCTCATCCACTCCATTGTCACTAAGAGTGCCCATGATTTTCCCCCACTCGGTACGTGAACCGACGGCAGTGACAAGCATCTTAGCCGTCCCATCAACCACCTTACTCCCACCATGGAGAAAAGGCTTTTCTTCAGAAACTTGAATTGGCTCACTCTCACCTGACAAGCTAGATTCATCTACCAGTAGACAGTAGCCAGATATAAACAAGCCATCTGCAGGAACCACATCACCAATCGAAAGATGCAAGATGTCGCCGACGACCAAGTCTTGAATCAAAACCTTCTTGGTTTTCTTATCTCTAGTAACAAGGACATATATTTTCTGCTTCTCACGGTCCAGCTCCATAAACTTCCTTGACTGCTTGTAATCACTGGAGGCAGTAACTAGTACCACCAACAAAATGCTGAGTATTATGCCAAGACCATCATATATACCCTTCGGCCACCCCTCGGTGGCTAGGCCAACAACCAGAGAAACCAGAGCACACACTATGAGAATATTCAGAGTCAGGTCATGTAGTGCATCCCACACAAACATCCAGAAGCTTCTAGCGGGCTTCTCGGCGTGCATGTTAGTACCATACAGTTTCTGTCTGGTTGTTATTTCAATTTCATTGACACCATCTTGCAGAGAGGCTTTGATTTTCCTAGATATTCCGCTGGTTCCACCATGCAGCTTCAAGATTGTCGAATCTTCGCGCATGCCAGTAATTTCTGCCAGTTCATCCGGGCTGATAGAAAATCCTTCCTCAGCAAGCTCATGTGTTAAGTGGTATTGTTTTACGCCTGCGTGATTAAAGGATAAAAAGTGGAATCAACATAGTAGTTATGACAAGATCAAAAGGCACATGCTACTTCACGATCAGTTGACGAGACCTCACCATTGATAAAGTGCAATGCTGCCCTGTGCACATTAATCACAACCTGGACTTTTCCCTGGCAAATAAGCATCTCTAATTAGACCAAATAAATAATTGGCTTCCTGATACTGAAAATATGAAACACTTCTTTTTTGTAGTTTAATTAGAGTAACCAAAGTAGCCTAAACAATATAGCCACCCAAATAACATGAGTAGATTCCACTTTTTGCCCCCTAAGATGGCAAGAGTGACAGTGACCACATTTAAAGAACTTGCCACTAATATATAGGATTTAAAACTTGAATACCAGAACGTACCACTTTTACTGTTTGCCCCATTCTGATAAGATTGGCTTGCGCATCAGTTGTAAATGACAGATGACTTGGTTGCAAAACTTGAAATTTTGGGTGATACTTATTCATGCAAATTTTATATTATCTTTAAATTCCTAATTTTATTTTCATTTACATTAAACCAAACAAAAAATCCTTAAGAGATTTTAATCTAACTTAAAAAAATCCTATAAGTATATAATATATTATACTACACACATTATGATTTTTTGTGCAGATTTCATTTCAATAAAATTTAATTAATTTGAATTTACTTCAAGAAATCAGTTTAAACCTTAGTGCTAGGCCTTTCTCCAAAAAATATATTCTCCCCTATAAATAAAATGTTGAATTATATACTTTTAAATTCTGAATTGAATGGATCTTCATCATATATTAAGTCTTCAAGACATCATTCAACCATCTACACATTAGCTTGACAGGCGAGCCATGCTAGTCAAGGGGTCACAAGCGGTTAAACATGGAACATTTTGGTATTTAGGTTTTAAATTTGATACGTTGATGAAAAGTTCTTTCAATGGGGTTTTCTTTTCAGAGTTTCCAGCTTGTAAGGTAAACGACGGAATTTACTCAAATAATAATCGTCACCTATATTACCATGATAGGATATTTCCGACATGGCAGTCATTCGGTTGACGACTTCCTAAAATTGTTGTGTAAGTCTAAAAATGGTCTCTCGATTGCAAAACTAGGAAAACCTAGCCCTCAAATTGTAAAGCTATATATATTTGGTCCCTCATACCGCTATAGTGGTACGAGTAATGGTAGTGGCTTGGTTTTAACCTAAACTTGACATGATGACAAGTTATGACCATTGACCTTGCCACATCAACGTCCACCTAGGGCGTGTTTGGTACGTCGCATAGAGCCCAACCAGGCCCGCACAGGAGAATTTGGCTTGTTTGACTGCTCGCATACACTATTTGGCCCGCATAGCACAAACTTTAAAGCAGCTCCTAGCCAGGCCCGCTAGGAATACCCGAATCGGCAGTTTCTGGCGAGCCAGGCTCGGCCAAAGCAGGGGAGGGGAACACGGCGCTAAGCTCATGCGACCACGGAGAGGCGCGAGCTCGCGCGCATCTCCAAAAAATCGGCGGGAGGATTTCGAGTCACTTCCCGTTGATTCGGTCGCCCTATATTGCTCCCTTCGCCTCACCCTCGAAACTCCCGCTACTCATCTCCTTCCTTTCGAGCTTTCCCTCCGACGTGCATCGACACAGACGAGCTGGTAAGCGGCGCTCCTTCTCCGGCCTGCGGTCCATGGCGACGGTGACTCGTGTCCTCATCTTCTCCATCCGTTTCCGCGTCTTCCTCGAGCTGCAGTGATGGCCTCTGTGAGTTCAATCACCCCCTTCTTTGTACTCGTTGTAGCTAGATCTGAGAGCTTGTGGTACGGTTTGATGTTCGAGCTTGTGGTAGGGTTTGATCTGTGAGCACCTTCTAGCATGCTAGGGTTGTATCGTGTGCCGATCTGTGAGATTGTGATGTTGTGGTAGCTATTGGTGGTGGATTTGCATGCTAGGGTAGTGTTCAACACAATGGATTGGTAGCTAGTTGTGATGTATGCTGCTCATATGTGCTTTGTTGAGCTAAATTATTCGATAGTGTGTGATATGCTTATTGTCAATGTGTGGTGCGACTGTAGGAGATGACCACGCAAACGCAAGATCTTAGTCAGGCCACTGTCCTGTCCAAGAGCCAATTCCCTCCGTCCAATGTCGAGCACTCCCAGCCCCCTCGATGACCAGATGCCTGCTGATTTAGATGTGTTTGAGGTTTCTGGCACGGGTCCTCCTTTTGTGCCTACAGCCTTTGTGCTCGCTGAGGCAACTGTTGCTGCTACATAAACGGCAGCCACAAAGGCAGAGAAGGATGGTAGGGGGGACATGAAGTGAGCCGTTCATGTCCACATTCGTGCTTAAAAAGATGTGCGTCTAGTGGGGTTAGGACTAACAAGGGCTTCAAGTAGGCGCACTTGAACACCATTGCGAAGTAGGTGTTCGAGTTCTGTGGCCAGGAGGTGACCTCCACCCAGGTCTACAACCACCTGAGGAAGTGGAGAGCGAGATGGATCACGGTGTCCAAGCTCAGAGACCTTAGTAGCGCCTTATGGGATCAGAACACTTGCTCGATCGTTCTGGAGGAAGAGCACTACACCGGCCACGTCGCGGTTAGCTCACGCCCTCCTTGCTTTAAGCATGTCAACCATTGCCTTCTCGCAACTAACAACATTGTGTTTCTTTCTTAGGACCACCCCAAAGATGCGGAGTTCCTCAACACACCCATCCAGAACTACAACCAGATGAAACACATCTTCTCCTTTGGGATGGAAACCAGCAAGCATGCCATGGGCTCCGGTGCAAGCCTCTCGGTTCACCCGTGCCTGAGTTCCCAGACACCCAGGACGCAGAGGCAGTCCTTGATGGCCCTGACAAGCCCTTTGAGAACATCCCTGTGCTTGATAGGAAGAGCAAGAAGGGGGACTTGATGGAGGAGGAGATTAGTGTCTTCACCAGCATGACTGGGGACGTGAAGGAGGTGGCAACCGCCCTATGGGAGAGCAAGTCCATCGACGTCCACCCTGACCAATACACCACCGTCATGGACCGTGGTGGCTTCAGCCAAGAGGCTATGATGGCTGCTTTGAGCCACCTGCTGGACAAAAAGGCCCAGGGTGTTGAGTTTGATGCCATGGCAGACGCTCACAGGGTGCTCTAACTCAGGAGCTGGCTGGGCAAGCACTACTACTAGTGTTGCCTCTGGTGCCGATTACTGCGTTCATGATCCTCGTGGTGATGGCGATGGCGGTGCCGACGATGATGACGATGACGACATACATTTTGTGTAGCTAGGGCTTGAAAACTACTTGATGGTCTGTATATTTTGCTTAGGTGGTATATACTAACCCCTCACACTGATGGCGAACTTGTGGTGGTAGGATTACACCCTCTTTTGGATGTGATGGTAGGATGACACTATAGTAGATAGGTTAAACTTGCTATGCCATATGATCAGCATGCTTAATATTGCTCTTTTGCTCCTTTGCTTGCTGCTTGTGTGCTCCTTTGCTTGTTGCTTGAACTGCTGCTCTTCTGCACCGCTAGGACAAGTGGTATGTGCATGGTGCTCATCGGGAGGGCTTAGGGGTTTACAGTAGCAGGTAACAAGTAATAGGTTACAAACACAGCAGCCATGCGGCAGAGGACACTTACTCCAAGTTTGTTCGAAAGCAAGCATGCAATGTTGAAGTTGGCAAGGCGGCATGACACTTTGGGGTGAAGAACTTCGTCATCATCGTGCAGTTTGTCGCCATTGCAGTGCTATGGCATTGGTGTGCTAGCTGTGATCCTGTGTAAGGTGCAGCGAGTAAGCTCACCACGTAGGGTACAAGGTTAGCACAACTCGCAGCATGTGTGCAACCAAACACCATGTAGTTGCGTGAGTTGAGACAATGCAGGACGACAAACACCATGCGAAAACATATCCCCTAATGCAGGCAGCCTCGATGCGGCAACCAAACAAGATGCAAATATTGTTTTTTTACCTGTTTTCCCTCAATCAGACCCAACTGAGACATATATGCTCCAAACTCTCATATCACAATCAAACAGGCCCCTAAACACATGTCGGCGGCCACAAGATGCGCCTGACATATTTAGCGTCACAGTCAGCCCCTACACCCCAGGGGCATGCTGCTGCTAGGATAAGTTCAGCATGTGGCGTTGCTTTTCAGCAACTAACCATAACGCTTGCACAACACGAGATATCATTTCTTGAAGCGGCGGCTTTTGTCGGAAAGATGATGGGCGGTGGCATCTCTCCAAGGTGGTGCTTGGCACGGCCAGGCTCATCACGTGGCACGCATTTGTGAAGATGGACGACAACCCATGGATGAACACGATGGCAAGCGCCGCCTCAGCAAGGTAGTTCCTAGGCCTCCCCGCAATCTCCAATCATACGACGGCAGCAACGGAAATGGAAGAAGTCACTATGACGGCGCACCGACTCCATGCATGCTCATTACGCCTCCTCTATGACCACATCGAGCGAATTGTACTTGTCTTCTCCAAGTCCGGGCAAGCTCCTCCACAATGCTCTTCATGCACGGTTTGGTTGCGCGCGCGAGGGGTGGGGGTGGGGTGGGGGGGGGGGGGGTTGAATCATGATTAAAAAAAAGGGGTCACATCATCCCGAAATCACCAAAGTGTGTTTAAGGAATCCAAAGTATCTGATTTTTAAATTGAGAGCCTAGGTTTTCTGGTTTTGAAGTCGAGAGACCATTTCTAAACGTCCGCAAACAGGACCGGCCCAAAAATGTTTCATTTTCTCTTGAATAATAACAGAGGACATAACAGTGGGCCATGCCCTCGCCGTCACCTACCCTACTGTGTTACAATAATAATAGAATTGAGGTGATGCAAGTTGAGGTAGTACTGTATATGCTTGTATCACCTCAACTTGAATTGAATTCCATGTCACAAGCTGAGGTTGCGCAGTTGTTTTCCGAGGGATGAAGAATGAGCCCATCATGCGCGCCCCCAACTACTCGTGGCAGAGTTGACCATGAATTTTTCTCTGGTCGTGCAAAGCCAGCCAGCCGGCCGGTACGGACACAGTACGCACACGCCTTCGGCCACGAGAGGTCGAGAAGGATTCAAGCCAGGGAAGGCGAAACGTGCAAGCTAGGTCGTACGCGTGCGTGCAGAATCCAAGCCACCTTCCCACGACACACTTCAATTCAAACGAAGAGCGACGCGACACCCCATGCTGCGAGTTGGGGAATATTTCCACCATGAGACCGGGACGTACACATGCATATCCTTGTCACGACCCATGGTCACCGACGCACGCAGTCAGGACTCAGGACGAAGTTTCCTGGCACTTTCGCAAAGGCTTTGAACCAAGCCTCAGCGAAAGCGACGGCGCGAACCATTCGTGCGGCGTTGGCCTGGCTGGCCTCTTTGGGACCGCGGCGATCGGTGGCCGGAGATTGGAACGGGGAGGGAGGGAAATGGTGGGTGGGCGAAGGAGCGTGCGTGCGTACCAGGATCCTGCGGCGCTGGGCGTCGTCGATGGCGCCGAGGGCGGAGAACTCGCGGAAGCGGCGGCGGCGGTTGCGGACGACGAGCCCCACGGCGCGGCGCCACCGGAGGCGGGCGTCGCTCGGCGGGTTCTTGGCCGGGATGTGGAAGTACTCGTTCAGATAGCCCTCCATGCTCGCCCAGCTGCTCCCTCCTCCCTCCATGCCTGCCTGCTGCTTCCGCTCCTGTCTCTGCAGCCTCCTCTCTCCTCGGTCTCGGCAGCAGAAAAAAGAGAACGCAACCATGGAAACAGTATATATACACAAATATTAGTATGGCCGGGAGGGAGACCGCCAAACAGTGGCGAATCTAGGAAGAAAATGAAGGGTAGGCTAAAGTCAACAGTGAGAAAACTAAGCTTTCTTTTAAAAAAAAAAAAAACATGATGTCCCAACCTTGTTGTCAAAATAAGCTCAGAATTTCCCATGTTACTACTTAAAACATGTAGTATTAACTAGATTTTTTCTAGGATTTTTGAAAAAATATATGAAATTTTGAACTAAAATTTGAATTTATCTTGCAGAATAATCTTAATATCCCCATCTTGGTGTCCATATAAGTTAAGAGGAGGGATTACAACCACAATAGTTAAGGGAAGGCTATCTGGGTTCAAATTAGCTGGGTTAGGTTTAGGTTTAGTGCGAGGAGTACATGCATGCATACTCATTTTTGTACACTTTTTTTTTGCAAATAAGTTGCATTGGACACTAAATTAGTGAACAGTACATGAACTAGTGATCACAGTAGATAGAGGCTGGGCATTCACGTGTGGTGCCTGTTTTGTGTGCGTGTGTGGCGTTGTGTGTTTGCTAGTACGTACTTAATAGTAGATGTACTATTGAGCTGGGATGAAAGTATTTCTTTTGTTTTTTTTAGTTTGCATATAAGATTTGATCAAAGTCAAACTTTGTAATTTTTTTTGCGGGTAAAACTTTGTAAAATTCGACTAGCTTTGTAGGAAAAGATATCAACATCCACCCTATGAAATCAATAATATTAGATGCATAATGAAATTAATTTTCATAACATATAACTTAAATATTAGAGATGTTAATATTTTTTTATAAAGTTAGTCAAGCTTTACAAAGTTTGACTTTAATCAAATCTTATATGCAGCTTAAAAAGAAACGGGGGGAGTACTAGTAATAGTGGTAAAAAAATATTGTTATCTGGAGAGTAGGCTTGAGCCTGTTTAAGCCTGCTAGTAGACTCGCCACTGCCGCCAAACGAACAGTTTGAGAATCGAAATACATTTCTGCAAAGGCATTATAGTACGGGCGGGGAGACGGCGATGGGGATGAACTTTCCACGCGAGTTCGGATGGGAAAATTCATAGTTTACGCGACTTCGTCCAATCGGTCAATACCTGCTTTCGATCGATCCACTTGATTTAACTAGTCCCCACCAGGCTGCGTCTCTAAAAAGAGTCGTCCACCAGGCTGCGATTTGCGTCGCATCTAGTCAAGACCTTCGTGCGTTTTTCTAACACAGTATATACGCAAGCACTCATACATATGCGCATACACTCACCCTATCAATATACACATGTCGAAGAGACTCAGCCGGCATATCATCTTGTAATGATTGTAGTGTATTTCAATGAGATAGTGATGTACTCCTTCTGTAAATAGGGACCTAAATGCTCTTATATTTCTTTACGAAGAGAGTATGAAACATGGATATTTAAATTAATAATATGTATGCAAACATAGAATTTATATTGTATTTTTAGGGTGGTACAAATTATATATTACTAGCAAAACGGTCTGTGCGCTGCAACGGAAGAAAAAACTCATAATTTTCAATGGTCATGACCATGTTTTGCTGCATCACCGAGATACACTATCACTCTCATTTTCTTGAAATTGTGAACAATTTTTGAAAATCATGAATACTTTTTAAACTCGTGAACCTATCTGAAATTGTGAAAAAAATTTAAATTCATGAACATTTTTACAGATTTTTGAACATTTTTTGAAACAATGAACATTTTTTGAATTCATGAACATTTATACTATTTGCAAAAATATCTTAAAATTGTGATCATTTTCAAAAAAAATTCTTCAATAGGAGAACATTTCCAGAAACGAGGAACATTTTATTGGAAATTTTTTGGTGGAACAATTTTTGAAATTCACGACCCTTTTTTTATTTAGGAACATTTTCTGAAATGCATGGTCATTTTTTAAATCAGTGAACATTTAATGAATCAATAAACTATATTGTAAGTCAGGAACAGTTTCTGAATTTCTGGAATATTTTTCAGTTCATGAACATTTCTTGATTGGCGAATTTTTTCTATTTCATTAATTTTTTTAATATACAAACATTTTCATAAAATCATGAACATTTTTTGATTTCCTGAACATTTGTTTTCGAGATTGCAATTTTTTTAATATGCGAACACTTTTTAAAAATCACGAACATTTTCTGAATCCATAAACATTTATGAAATATTAAAAATTTATTTCAAAATGTTCATTTTTTATTTTTTTTCTAAACTTTTTTGAAGTCCCAAATTATTTAAAGTAGAAAAAAACTAAGACGAAAAATAAAAAACGACATTTAAAAACAGGCCTCCCGGACATGGGCCGGCCCAAATGGGCGCTTTGTGTCTTCTCCCGGCGCGCAGAGCGCAGTATAGAAGGTTTCTGCTGCATGGGCTGGCCCAGGCCAGGATTCTCCTGCGTGAGACGGTTTTTTATCACTTATAGGTGGCATTGGGGGGGGGGGTAATATTTTGCAAATTTAGGGGCATTTTGGTGACGTACCGCGAGAAGCAATAGCCCCTTTATTATTATTAAGTATAGATATTTAATTATTGTTTTAGGATGATGTTTAAATTAAGTTTTAGGATAATATAGAAACATCTAGCGCATACGCATATGGATCAATGACACATGTCAAAAGAGAGAGGGCACCGAAAACTTTGATGCGGCACCGTCTTCAGGCATGGTGGTGGCTATCATAGATGAAGTAGGCGGACGAGCATCAAGGATATAGTGGAACTTGAGCGAGCAATCGCGTCAAGATGCTCTCAAAAATTTTACCGTCTCTCACCCAGTGCAGCTTCTCAAGGGGCGCGGTTTCGGAAGACTATTCTCGCGTATTAATTTAGTTCTTACAACAAGGCGCATATAATATTAGCCCAAATTGGTACTCAAACCCAATTCAGGAAATGCGCGCGTGTGCGTTGTGTGGCATGAGGTGAGTGAGCACAGTATTATTGCTCTCTTTTCTCATGCTACAAGAAATAGTAGAACAACTCACCTTTTATATTGGTGTTTCTTTCACTCCACTAATTAAACTTGCACATTTGCCATACAATTTAAATGGGCCTTTGAGATTTCAGAATTTTACCGAAGTACAAGATTTAATTGGCCAAGTCTCGTAATAACATGGACGCCCACCAAAGTCCTTTTCCTTCATGGGCGCTACGGTGATTAAACCAGCCACAACACCTCAGAAGCACCGTCCTAGGGCAATAAATGTTGGCGCTCGCGCTGCCGTCGGGGAGGCGATCGGCGGCGGACCGCCTAACCCTAAGTCACCTAGTATTCGCCTCACGGAGAAAAAAACTTTTGGTTAGTCATCCTCAACTCTTGTTAATGCCTTCTTCGATGCAGATTAAGTTGGTTGTTTGGATGACAAGCGGTCAACTGGTGGATTTGCAATTTTTTTGGGCCAAACTTAGTATCTTAGTGTGCAAAGAAGCAAATCGTAACAATTGCGTCAACAAAAATTATTTGGGTGCATTATCTATTACCCTTATAAAAAAAAGAGAGGGCGGAGAACCAAACAATCAGATCTATTCATTAGCAAGATCTAATGGCTCTTAATCTTTCCATGTTTAACGCTATAAGCCACCGAATTAAGCCGGTAATCCGTCGATCACTAACCTTGTCCGCCGTTCAGAAAAAAAAAACCGCTGCGCACCACGCCCGCACGACTTTCGCCCACTCCTCCTCCTCCTCCCAACAGACGCCAGCCGTTCGCCACAGCACGGACGGCCCGCCTCCCGCGCCAATCCTCCCGCCGCCTCCCACGCCGTTCGCCGCCCGCCGATCCAATCATCCTCCGCAGCCGCTCAGCTTGGCGGGAGGATTTCCCTGGCCTTGCCCCGTCCTCTCGTCTCTCGATCTGATCGAGACCACAGCTCGGGAATGGAGGCTGGCATGCGGAAGGCGCCATCCATGGAGTGGCGGTGGGTGTCCGCGGGAGAGGAGGATGACGACAAGCTGGAGGGCCGCAGGGCAGGGGGGCCCGCGACCGTCGGGGCGGCAGCTTCGAGTCGGAGGACGAGGAGGACAACATCGACTACGAGGACGAGGAGCACCGGGAGGCCAGGCAGCGCCTGATTCGGACCGTGCTGACCGTCGGCTGGTTCCGGGCGCCAACGGCCAACGAGGTCTCAGGCAACGGCCAACGAGGTCTCGGGTGCGCAGCCTCTCGAGGACCCCGAGGTGAGCGCAGCTCTGCTCCCGGTTCGCCTGTTTTCCCTCTTGCGTCCTTTGATTGCATATGCGGCAAGGTGTTCGACGCGTTCTGTTCATGCCACGTGCGTGGAATGCCGTGAGAGTGGTGACCGCGACTGCTGCTGATTTTGATTAGCTTCAGTGTTTGCCATTGGATTGGAGAATTGTGAATCTGCACATCCTTGTGGTTCAAGATGGCCGTGCTTGGACGAGGGGATACATATGTTGCGTTCGATCTCAGGCTGCAAGTGGGACGTTCCGCAGGAGCCCGCAAACACGCCCACATCTGCCCCGTAGTATTAGTGGGAATCCAGCATATGTCCACATAATTTTTCACGGGATAAGTGGGCATCCCACATCCCACGTAATCCCTATGTAAATCACAGGCTCAAGCTTATATTTTCTGTTTTGCAATGGACATGGAAGGAGCAGAGAAGTTCAGGCTTCATTATATCAGGTGGAGAATCTTCAGAGTTGACACTGCAAATTATATCTTTTTTGTAGTACTTTTGTTTATCTGGGAGTGGTAATCCTCTGCCTCCACGAAGTCGCAGCTCAGTGGTTCGGCGGGCGTCGCTTCAGTAGAAGAATCACATCGAAAATGATTTTAGAAGTGACACTGTTATAAGATCAAAATAAGAGGTGAGCAGGGTGCAATCTGCTTGCTTGCAGCTGATGTTCCTTGAAGCAGCGAGCTTCTTCATGGCGTTCTTGAGAGAAGAAGAAATCAAGGAGGATTGGATAAGGAGGGAAGATACCACAACCACTGACTCGCATTATCAGGCCACAGATGATACGTGATTCAACAGGGTAGAATGAATCGGCTTTGCTCTGAACAATTTAGAGGAAATTGGCTGAAGATGTAGTAGTCGATAGGAAATAAATCACAGATGAGAGAGGGGAAGAAGAAGACTGAACTGCACCTGTACATGGCGGAGGTTGACGACGACATTACGGCGTCCATGGCGGAGTTGGACAGCGGCGCTGGGCGGCCATGGGGAAGGTACACGGCGGCGCCGCGGCCATGGCGGCATGTCATAATCGGGCTAATCCGCACGACTGACGTTCGACTCAGAAGGGATGTGGGTTTGATGTGGGCGCCGCGGGACATCCCACATAATCCGCATCTCTCGGTGCTCTAACTGTGGGTGTCCACGATCGTAAATTATGTGGGCTTGGACGTGGGCACCGCGGACAGCCCACGTCCACTTGCAGCCTCAGTTCCATTAGCTTCATGCAAATTTTCTTTGCATAATATTGTGACTGGCAATCAGGACGAGGTGGGACCGTGGGAATGATCGATGATTACATTCGCGTATGTCATTTGTGACCGTTTTCTTGTGCATGATTGGGAACAATAGTTATTTAATGAGTTAATTTCGTATCACTTAGATGTAGTGTTGAAATTTCTGGGACCCATTACCCACCCCAATCTGCTCATACAAGACATAACTTCTACATAGAAGTGAATCAGTAAACTGCTACTAATCTGGCTGGAGACACTATTTGACTCCATCTGTTATGTAAAATCAGACCACTTTTCCTTCCATAAATGTTTAGATTATTTCGGTGCACGTCCAATGCAGGAACCTCTTCCTGCTCCGTGGGTGGTTAAAGCGAGAATACGGGCAGTGATCAAACTTCAAACGTCATAATTAAAGATACCTTGCCCAATGCAAGTACCTTTTTCTAGGAGGTTTAAGAACTTGTATAAGCACCTGTAGTCTCTGCAATGCAAAATTCCAACCCTACAGGTTTGTGCCCTATATTCTGCTCTCACTATACTACAATAAGAATATTATTCAAATTGTTCACTACGATGTCCTATATTTCGATGCATGCAGGTTTTCCACTGGGAGAACAAGTTTCTAGATACCACAATAAGAATACTCATTTTCTTGTTCTCTGTTTTTCATTGCAATTTTTTGTTGTGCAATATGAGTTGATATGAATCAAACATCCCAAGTATTATTGTTGACTAATTTTTAAATTACCTCCCTTCCAAGCAGCCCTTGAACAATGAACAAGGAAATTTCGGAGTCCTTGTTTCACTGCCTCCGAGGACGTGGGAGCCACCACCACCGTTGCTTACTTCCAGAACTAAAAGTCCTAGGTATCTGTTCTCGCTCCCTATAAGTTGCCGTTTGCATATCATGATTATGTTTTCCAATAAGATTGGCAGAAAAAGATTATCGTTTGCAATGTTTTTTCAAGGAAAAGCTCCCTCGAGGGACATTTCTTGTGAGCAACATATTACATTTGAGTACATGTCACTGCTAAAAACATGATTTAATGGGCAAGAAACATCACAATAATTCATACAAGAAATAGAGAAGGATATGGAAGAAAGTGCTCCTAGCTAAGTTGTGCGCTTTCTTGTATTGATTTCCAAAAATACGTCTGAAGATAGCATCGCTCATGTATCCCTTCTAGCGAATGAAACTGATAGTGGGTCTCAATTGCCATTTGTGTGGATTCATACTTGAGTCTTGGGAGTTAATTGCTTTAATACCAGTAGCATTATCTGATGAGATGAGGCAACCATGTATTTTCTAGCATCATGACTTCAGCCTACTGGTAGCATTATGCGATGAAATGAGGAGGCGACCATGTTTTTTCCAGTATGATGACTTGAGCCGCAGCATCATGCCGAGTAGCCGAAGAAGTAACTACAGTCACTTTTATTGTAGATTCGTGTTGGCCAGCTTGAGACTGAATATAAACTAAGGTGCATAGAGAGGGATCGGTCATAATAAGCATCTGTGTACATCATAATTGTATTCCTCCGTCGAGTACACAAGAGAGAGGGGTATGTTGTTTTAGAAGAGGGCAAAATATAGTTAAAAGAGGGCAAAATAAAGCATGTAGGCTGATGAATGTCAATTTAGACCATCATTTTGCAATTGCTACTTTTGGTTCCAAAGGATTAACAAGATAAACTCGATTGTTTATATGACCTTGCACTTATAAGTTTACGTTGCAAATTTTATCACACTAGCAATGTTGTGTGCAGAGATAATTTGTTTCAGCAAACTTGATCATGTGGAGATTGTTGTGTGCAGATATCAGACTTCAGTGGCTATAAGAAAAACTAAAGCTCTGTTTCCACAGGCGAATGCAGCCTGACTGAAGAATGCAAGCTCTGTTTCCTCAAGCTATGTATTAGGTTGCATATATATAACAAAGTGAGGTCCTCATCCTGGTTCGTTTGGCATGGCCACATCCTCATGGCCAATAAGCTGTTGCGCTAGAGATGGCCAGGCAGTGAGATTTGCCCGACGTGTGGCTCTTGCGAAGAGACGGCCAGCTTTGCGAGGCAAGTATGGCCAGGGTGGCCTTTTGGTCATGATACCAGGTGTTGTCTCCCCCAGTTCCTAAAACATCGCTCCCATCTATGACTGGTGGATGGCGATCAGGTTTCAAAGGAGGAGAAAAAGCATTTTCATGGACTCACCTCGTATGGCGTTAGGAAAAATTGGAACATTAAGTCAATGACACCACATTCAAGATATGATTTTGTTATAGTTGTTCCGGATGCATGGTGGGGGGCTGAGGTTTTGGGCCTCCCTTTTCCCCTCTATTAGACAAAATCTACCTGTATGGGTCTGGCTGTAAAACTAACTTCGACTAACATATCCTTGCTTGCGATGGAATACAAATGTATTTTCTTTAAGCTGTAATACTAAAATACTTGTTTTTGTGATGTAATATGGGTATAGTTGATTTTTTTGTGCGTGCATACTCAAGGATTTCATGAATGGAATATTGTGTTTTTTCTGCGATGAAACAACACATTATACTTGTATAATCAACTTGCTTCACAAGAATATAATTGTATCTGATGCATGAGATGAATACGACTCATCTGTGTAGGGGGTAGATAAAGCATAGAGCCACCTCCGAAATTGCCATAATAGAATAAGAAAACCAGTACGCTGTGACATAACTACAGTAGATTTTTGGGTTACCAGTTATTTATTACTCCCTATGTTCACTTATATAAGACATTTAAGCCTGCTCAGAACATGCTCTAAATAGTTCAAAATCAGTTCTCCAAAACGCCTTATAAAAACGAACGGAGGGAGTACAACGGTTAGATGCTTGTTTTTGTTTCCTCGAAAAAAAATGCTTGTCCGTGCATTGCAATTTGTAAGTCGAGAGGTTCCGAAATCTTGCCTAAATGTTTTCTCTGCAATTATTTACTTAAATCTTGCATCCAGAAATTAATATATGATGTTATTTATTGCTTCATAAGTCATAATTAGATGAATGAGAAAATCGTTTTCTACTTTGTTAGACGTGTGTTGCACGTGACAGCTTACTAGTTATACTTAAATAACTTGGAGTATCACAAGTGCAAATTCCTTGTTTATGGTGTGACAATCTTGGTGAAAACTACTTGTCTACTAACCCAATTTTTTGTGCCAGGGCTAAACATATTGAAATAGATTTTTACTTTGTGAAAGAACATGTTGCAAACAAAGAATTTGGATATTTGTTTTATTCCTTTTAAAGATCAGGCTACAGATTGATTTACAAAAGCATTGCCTCTACAAAAGTCTAGAAGAATTCAAGTGTAATATCAACTTGATGAAGTTGTGATTAAGTGGGGTTGTTGAAATATCTTCTAGACACGCAACACACAGAATAAGGCTGTTAGGAGAGTTGTTAGAAGAATCGACAATATGTAATCTTTCTATTTTAATTTCTCTTATCTCCTCTCCTTGTTGTAATTTCTCCACCATGTTCTATGCATCCACGAGATAAGCCTCATCTCATCAATAAAGTCACAACGCATGCCTCCCAGGATGGTCAAGACGATTCATAATTTCTACAAATCCATTCTAGAGGAGAGGACTTGTCGATGGTGTGGGATTTGGCGCGCGCGGGGGGGGGGGGGGGGGGGGGGGGGGGGGGGGCGGGGGGAGGGGGGTTGTTGACTAGTCAAGCACAAGGGAGACGTGGACAAAAACCTGATTTTTGCCATGGACTTCCCATTTTGGACAGTTCTAACAATGCTTTGTCCTCTTTTGTGGATTCTGATCCCTCGATGAATGACCAATTTACAATATTGTTGGAAATATTCTAATTTCCAAGAAGTAGTAGAGTTGGCATGCACAATGTTTTATGGACACACTGACACATTGTTTATGTGTACAGTTACGCCACACCGTCACCTCCATGCTACAAGTGGTATATCATAGCTTGTTGTGACTAACAACATAGGTAGTGCTCGTTTTGTTATCATTATTAGGTATGTGCCCATGCGTTGGCACATGAGCCTAATTTTTTTCAATGAAATGAGAAGAGCATTAAAAACAATATGGTATTCTAAGATCACCACACACTATAATCTACCTGATCTTCATGGGCACTCTTTTGGTCTAGGGATTTTTGTGTGCAAATAATAGAATACATGTACGTTGCCATCCAACATCTTGTTGCCATCTTGTCGTCTTGCAATTGCTTGTGTATTTTATATAGGTAACTCGAAGCACCTCTCAACATCTGATGTTCTTTTGTGGTGTACAACATGGAAACTGCTAAGATTTTCTCACTCCATCGGATCTATGATCATCCGATATTGTTCAAGATATTATCATGATAGAGTTTACCAAGAATTAACAAGGGTAAATGTATTCTCTTTGTATCTTGTTGGCATCTTGTCATCATCTAATTGCAACCACTTATGTATTTTCTACAATTAACTCAAAGCACATCTCAGCATCTAGCATTCTTTGTAGTGTACAGCATGGAAATGGCTAAGATTTTTCTCACTCCAGGGATGAAATCCTAGTTGGTGATCTTTTCACACTTGAAGGTGGGGCGAGCAGAAATCAAGAGGAAAACACTCAAGACAAGATTCAAGTCACACATCCACTAAATCCACATACACAATGAAATACAAGATCCAAATCCAACAAAGGTAGGCACATAGGTAGATAGCTCATCCCGGTCTCAGGGAGGGAGGGGTTTTGATATCCTTAGAGCATCTTCCCCAGAAGGGGTCTTAATATCCAATAGGGATCTTTTCACATGGAGGCCTTGATCTTAATGGGAGAGGTGGTAGTTAGGAGCAAAGATCTCACAATATGCTTTGCTAATCCTAACTAGAGGTAGGGGATGGTCTATTTATAGTCTAGGATGGAATAAGTGAGAGGGAGATGGTTACATGGGCCTTTGGCTCGATTCTGTGCACGCAGGCGCCGAATGTCGAGCCCGACTTGGGGCGCCGGATGTCCGGGCTGGGCCGGATGTCCTGCCAGGTGATGGCCCGATTTGGCAACGGTTATGGACTCCTTGGGTCGGATTTCCGGGGAGGCGCCGGAAGTCCAACCTGTCGTAGTGGGCCGGATGTCCTGCCGTTGTAGCCTTAGTAGGCGCAGGTTCTTGCCGCTGGTACTAGACTTGGAGGTGTTGGATTTCTGGGAAGGGGCCGGATGTCCGGCCGCTATAGCATTTCGACGACTCCACTTAAGGTGTTTCTTTTTTCTGCATCCGTGGTGGCTTCGCCTTCATTTCGAGTGTCGCCGAGGGTGTCTTCTTCTTGATACCTAAGCACACATAGCATTCCACCTTGAGGTAGTAGCCATGTCTCAAGTGGTTCAGATGGAAGTTCATTAAGGAGATATGTCATCTCGGTCTCAATAGCTCTTGATCGTGCTCTTGTCATCGGTCCACTTGGTGTTTGGGGTGATGATGGTAAGTCCATGGGCATGAACGTACGACACTCCGCATTATCCAGTCTATGATCACCCGATACTGTTCAAACCATCTCATACTTTTTTGTAGTGTTTGAGCGTAATGCATATTTGGTCAGCATAGTTATTCAAAGGTATTGTATTCATTGTTTGAACAGTATTAGAAAAACTAGTTAGATCGTTGTTAGGCCTTTGCATATTTTCCATGCATATCCTCAAAATCAATGACATTTTTTTGCCTTCCACTGGCTATCCATGTCAAAATCTTCAACATCTTAGCATGATAGGCTTGCACGATCTTCGTCGCATTGGGATCCAAGTCATCCATCTTCAAGGTAAACATATTGGCATCGTCCGAGTTGGCTGTGAGCTCAACTCTCTTCTCTTTGAGCTTGGTATTTTTCTCAATCACCACCATGAACTTGTCAAACCTCTTGGCCTTCTTTTCCTCCTTCACGTCATGGCACTTCACACATGCTTTCTCTTTCTTTTCCATGATGACTTCAAATCTTTTTGTCATCTTGGCAGTCGCTCCTTCCCGCTTCTCTTTCTCCTCCTTCCTCCTCTAGTTCCTTTTGACCTTGTTGGCTGGCTCAAGCCCTTTTGTTGGGGTAGACGGATCAACATCTTTGGCTTACGAGATGGCGACTAATCGGGGCGGCGCAACTGCTAATTCCCTGCCCCTCTGTTTTTGTGGCGGTGCGTGTGGCCGAGTTGACCTTATAGGCGGCCGTAGTCAATGGGTCCTCCGGCTCTGGCGGCACGACAGTTATCTCCATCAGCTACTCCGTCGGCTCCATCGTGGCGTCAGAAGATGAAAAGGGCGGGAACTTGGTTAGAGGGTGGCGACGCTCGGAGCGGAGATGGTGGGAAATTACGGGCTTTTTCATGCCAAAACATTGCGGAATGGTCAAAATGCGCGGGCTCAGCCTTTGTTTTGGCTGGGTCTGGGGTGTTGGATGCCTACGTGGCAGAGGTCTGAACGTCCGCAAACCTCCCCTAGCTTTCTAACCAGTTTGTGGGATTGCAGACGCCCAAATGAGCCCGCGGACATTTGAGGCATGACATAGGATGGCAAAAATCATCCACACACCCTGGTCCGGACGTTTTAGGGGCGAGTTGGAGTTACCTTGACACCCTCTGTGTGCGGAAATGATATAGATCGCTCATTGTGAGTGTTAAGATAACAATTTCAGATAATTTTCATGTTTTAAAATGTTCTGAACCTAAAAAATTGTGAGAATGTTCATAAATTTAAAAAATGCTTTACATTTTTTTAAAATTTATTTGGAAATTATAAAAATTGTTCTGGATTTAAATTCACTATTTGAAAAGTTGATAGTTTTTAAATCCTGATGCATATTACGAATTTGCAAACCTTTTATTTTCAAATCCAATAATTTTTTTCAAGTGGGTGATTTTTTTTGAATTGGTGAACATTTTTCAAATCGATGAACAAATTTTGCATTCGCAATATTTTTTGAATTTGTCAATTTTTTGAACTCATGATCATTTTTGAGTTCGTGAATATTTTTTGTAATCTGCAAATTTTTTTGAATTCATGAACATTTTTTGCATTTGATTTTTGAATCACGAACATTATTTTGAATTTCGCATTATTTTAATTAGAAAACCGACATAGGTAACAAAAATCGACCTAGGAAAAAACCATGTGTGAAAAAAAACTGCGCTCATGGGCCGGCCTATTATTGCGAGGCTGTGAGAGAGCAATGCGCTGCGGGCGACGCGATCACAGGCCAGGCCTAGCCCGCAGATGTGAATCGCAGGCAAGCTCCAGGGTCCACGCGAGGCGCTACCGAGGGAGGAAACAGGGAAGCGAAGGCGGCGGCGCGGGCGACGAGCGGAGACGACGACTGCCGGCTGCCGCCTTCTCTCCGGTAAGATCTGCATCTCCTCTACCTTCTTCTCTGGTGATGGAGCCCTCAGCCTGGCTGGCCCCTTCCTCCGCCCCGGCACCGGCACCTCCCTCCGCCTCTCCCCTCCTCCGCCCCGGCCCCTGTTGTCCGGAGCCTTCCTTGCAGTCTTTGGCCAGAGCCCAGAGATGCTGCTTTTGCCACTGGGGTGGGGTGACCTATCTCCTCACTGGATTTAACACCAACTGTTTAATACTGTTGCAGTTAGTATCTGGTTCTGAAGAACATCACACGGATTATATAGTAAACAGATGTGGGATAGGGTATCCTAGGTCTGCCGCTGACAGTTCTTCATTAGCTTTTGATTAGAAACCGAGGCATGGATTGCATAGAAGGTGCAGGGTTGAAGCTGCTTGCAACTAAAGCCAGAACGGCACTTGATTCAGTATCGCATATCGAACATATTTGGTCAGCCATATTGTGGAGCTTAGTGTTACACATACAGAAATAATAAGTGGTTGCAGCCTATCATTATTTGCTGCTGTGTGATTGTTCAGATTATATATAGTTCTTTCAGAGAGAATTTCAGATTATGTGTTACTGAGTGTTTGTAGGCTAGAGTTGCACTCAAAGGTGCTGCTTCATTTCACATGTTTCACCGGAGAATACCGTTTAGGCTTTTACCTTTATGTTTTGATGCTTGGTTTAATTAAATATTCAAGTCTATATCCCCATGAGAACATTAGCACCAACATTACACACTAGCACCCACCAAGAATGCAATGTTTCTTTCTGTTGCATACTACAGGAACTAGAAGGAGCTTCCACCTTTGTATTAGGCTGACTGAATTTGGCATCTAGCTGAGAACAGAATGTCGGCTGCACCATTCTAATTATTGCTAAACTGTTCTGCCATGTCTAAGGAATATTATCTTCTGATAATTAATTAATCATGTTCTGCTAATACCTATCCTCTCACTCACTGTATTCATCTGTTCTGTAATTTTCAAACAGGGTTTCTAGCAATCTTTGAGGTGCATTTATTAGGCAGTGCATCATGTTGTCTTTTTATAGAGTTACAGACATGTCCTACTCCTTTCAATGACATTGATTCATCTGTTCAAATTCGATGAGAAATTTACAACACATTTGTACTTCTATTATTAACACAAAATTACCCTGGTTAGAATTGTTCTACCAGGAAAAGAAAAAATAAATAGAATTTGATTGTCTGGGTAAGGTGCTTTAATTGCCTGCTGCAAGATAGTTCTATTGGGTATGGTAGATCATTAAAATTGGTTTTACAATTTTGGAAGCATGATTTTCAAGTTCCCGTTTTTTCTTTCCAAGTCCAGCGGCTGTTGTAGAAGTTGACTGAGCTACCTTTAGTCTGTGCACTTGATCTACAAAACTAAGTAGGTGAGTTGGTATTGGTGGATGAAATTGCGTAGGGATGGAGCAGGGGGAGGAGTCGTGTCTCGGGCTAGAGTATGGGGTGTAAGGGTGATGTGGTTCGTCTGACGGACCCAACAAGGTCGGACAAAATGAGTACCGATCCTGCTGCAATCAACATGATTGGATCGCACCAAGCCAAACATATGCCGGAGCAGAGGCCCCGGTGGGGAGAAATGGCGAAGAGCGAGGGTTAACTCAGGCGGCGGTATAAAGGCAAGCCCATGTCATCACGATAGCGCAAAAGGGGCAAGATCGCCGCACTTTTCGTCTTCTCCTCTTTCTCATGCATTTGGTTCTATTGCCTGGACGTTGGTCTAGAGATTTTCCTCGGACGACCACAAGGTGTTCGTTCAATTGCCCGGTACAGGCTGAACGCTGCTTCGTCATGAACACTGAGCATGGACTAGATGCAGCGAGGTCGTACTTTTGTGATGCAAGTGTAGCTAGTTCATGCGCACTTACTTTGGTTATCAACAAATCTGTTGCAGGCCGAAGTAACCATAGGTGGTGGGAGGATGGAGGTGAAGCTCAAGGACCTTGTCCCGGCAGCGACCAACACAGTGAACACGACGTTCATCGTGGTCGACAAGGTGCCCCGCCCGGCCCACGCAAACGCACACGGCAGGGAGGAGACATGCCCGTCACTAGTTGCTGACGAGACGGCGGCGGTGCATTTCCTTCTGTGGGGCACCGAGTGCGATGCCTTCGAGCCTGGGGACATCGTGCGGCTCACGAGTGGCATCTTCTCGTACCATAGGGGCAACAACCTGTTCTTGCGCGCCGGCAAGCGAGGACGAGTGGAGAAGGTGGGCGAGTTCACCATGATGTTCGTCGAGACGCCCAACATGAGCGAGGTGAGGTGGGGGCCCGATCCAGGCGACCCAAGGAAGATGGTGCAGGAGGCTGTCGTGTCGCCCTACTCCCAAGTCTTCAAGCCGCTGCACTGATGCCTATCATTTCAGGCTTCCAGCTCATTGTTGCTCCAAGTCTCATCAAATCTTATGCAATACTAACCGTGGTAGTAAATTATGCAATACTAACCACTTGCTGAGTTTTGTATGCTTTCTCCTTAAAATATCACTGGGCCATCGTTCTAATGCCTTGAGATGTTTCTCATGTAAATGGAGCTCATAGAAGATTTAGCAAGCCAAAAGTATATCCCAAGCTGTGTTGATGTGAACAACAGTGTAACTTTTTCCCTGAAATGTTCAAAATACAACTGAAGTTGCGGGCATGAGTTTAATTATATGTTTTTTCTTGAGGAAACATTTTAATTTTATGTTACCTAGATAATTTTTTGTGTTTTATGAAATTGCTCAACTGTTGGTCTCATAATTTGATCACATAATGGTTGAAACACTGAAATGCACTGAAATTCTGATGGTTTTTGATTTCTGCTTTTCCTTCTTGGCAGAGTTCAGGTTCTTGAAAAGGCTTATTCTTGTCCATGGACGATACTCACACAACCGTACTGCCTTCCTTTCGCAGTATTCGTTCTACAAGTCATTGTTAATTTGCTTTATTGTACTCTCGTTAATTTGCTTTATTCAGATACTCTTACGTCACAAACAAAATCACAGGTCCATAATTCACCTTCAGATCTTATATGTAATATCTTTCTCATATTTCATTCAAGCATACTGGATACTAGCTGCTCTTGCCAGCATTCTCATATTGCATACATGCAGTTTTTCTTTTGTTTCAGGTATTGCCGAACCAGTTTATTCAATTCAGTTAGTTTGGTGGCTTATAATGTCTTCTACGCAAGCATTCATGTTCTAACTACTGCTCTGGACAAGGATTTATCTGAAAAAGACAGTGGCACAGAACCCAGAAATTTCACTTTACTGCCAGTCTGGAAGGTAGATTATATCTCCTTTCATTTGTTGTTGACAGCATCCATATGTTCTATATGTTCTGTTAGTAACTTGGTATATGCAATAAATTATCTGTAATTTTTTGGAATCAAGTTTGTGTTACCTTCACTAATATGTGCATATTTTGCAGGCTTTTAATCCAAGTACTTTTCCTGGTTGGTTTGGTCGATCATTATATGATGTGAGTACATTTTTGGCGCACCATGTGATGCTTCTAGTCTGCAAATGACAGTTGCAAAAAATATGAAATAATTTTCATGCATTTCACTAGAATTATGAGTTCTTAAACTTAGTAAGTGATTACTGTCAACTTGTATTGAAAAAAAAATCTATGAAATACATTATTTACTTGTTATTTACTCATGTTCCTTCACTCGTACGAAATGTGGGTACATTGTATTTTCAGTGAATGGTCCTCTGTTATCTACACATTATTATCGACTAATGGATGGTGCTCTGAAAGCTAGTAATAGCGGGCATTCTTGCGGTGGATTGAAGTTAATTCACGAACTACAATTTTTCATAATTCCTTGGTTTTTGCTGCTGTTACGCGGATGGGTTTGGTGTGGGTTGTGGTGAGGGGGCAAGGGAAGTCTGAACCCACCAATTTGTAATAGTGCACAAATTTTTGACGTGGCTGATGAGAGCTTCTTCTTTTCTTGGTTGGTTTCAGGCAATCTTTGTTTTCTTAATCACCATTAATGCTTATGCCAATGAAAAAAGTGAGATGGAGGTGTTGTCAATGGTTGCTCTCTCAGGAAGTATTTGGTTGCAGGCGTCTGTCTGTTGTGACATTAGAGATGAAGTGAGAAAGAAAAGAACTTGAATCATAATGCTTATAACAGCTTATGCATTGTAGATTATATTTGTTCTAACGCATCTTTCCATTTTGCAGTCCTTTCACTTTTCTGCAGTTTCTGGCAATATGGGGAACCTTTGCTGCTTTCTAGTACATCAGAAATTTCTGTATCAATGCTACCAACTGCTGGGATGTGCACTATCATGTACAGCCTTTGTAGACAGCCGTCATACTGGATAACGACGCTGGTAAGTATTGCTATCATGTTGTTTTGCTTGGTTTATCATTCCAAATACGTTTCTCACGACGGCATGATATCAATGTTTCAGCTAATCAGTGGAGTTGGCATGGGTCCTGTAATAGCTCTGAAATATTATCATTCTTCAGAAGGCCGAGCAATCACGCGGGCCTATGTACACCCTGGTAAATCTGGAATCTCAACTGAGATCAGAGAACGATAATTCGACCAGCTACATGTCGACCGACGACCGGCGACGGTCAAGAATAAGAGCTCAGTTTATGAGCCCCTGCTGTCTGATTCTCCTATGGCATCCAGGAGATGAGGAGATCACTAGCATTGTCATCATTTGACATCTTTCAGCCAGCTCAGTCAAGGGTTCCTGCTGCTTATCCCAGAAATATTAAAACCAGTTAACCTTTGCGTGTCATTGTAGTAGCACAGGTTATACCCTCAACAAAGAAAAAATGGAAATAGAAGTTGGTATGAGTGGGTGCAAAGCAAACAAATATAAAAGGGTCACGCTTGTGCATGTGAAGTGAAGTCTGAAGATAAGGAGTTTGAGACGTGCACCTGCAAAAACTTATATTTGCATTGTTGCAGGTGATGATAAAACGATGAAAACCGTATTTTATACCGTACCTCTTTGTTCGTGGCAGCTAGACGAAAGCTGAAATACAATCTTGGCCGCTAAGCTATCTCGAACCAAGAGCGACGATCACGCGATCTTGACCCTGAATGAAAAATTAAAATAAAATAACTTGCGAGCACACTGAACGCGTAAACGCGGCAGCTGATTCCGCGGACCACGTCTAGGACCGGGGCAGCAATCCCCCACCGGCCACCGCACCGCCTGTTCCACGTTCCTCATCCACGCGTTCGTCGTGGCTCGCGGTCTCTCGCGGACGCGGTCAGCGACCAACGGCAGCCACACACACGGCATCGCATCACATCACATGGCCTGCCGCGACTCCCGAGCAGCCTAGAAATTTCCCGGCTCCGTCGGTGCGTCCCACGCCCCAAAGCCCAAACCCCCAACCCGAGACGGACGCGCGTCGCGTGGCTTTGCCGTTGCCGACCTACCGTCCGCCCGCCCGCCCGAACCAGACCCGGCCCGGCCCGGATCCAGCCCGACCCCACCAGCTCAACTCCCTTTTGATTTCCAGCGCCCAGCGCGGCGAGGCCGTGTCCGGTTGGCGCCAGGCCTCCCCCACCGCCTCCGCGGCGGCTATAAAAGGCGCCCAGGTGCACCCTCTCCTCCCCGCGCTCCGGCCCCGTCTCTCGTCCGACCTTTCTCGTTGGTGACGGGCCGCGCCTCCTCGCGTTTGAGCGACTGTTTCCTTCCCCCTTCTTGCCCTCGTCTCGATTCCTTTCGAATCGCCTCTGATTTGATTTCACTCGCACTCGCCCTCGCCGTCACCGTCACCGTTGCCTTGCTGTGCTCGCAGGGTATTCGAATCCGGCCCGTCTCCTCTGCCTCCGTGCGAGCCCGGGAAGCGATCGATCGAGGATCCATTCATCTATCTGGTTTGCGAATCTGTCTCAGGAACTCTTTTCTGTGTGTCCACTTCTGTTTGCAGGCGTGGATCCTGTGTTCCTGGATCCGCGCGCGTTGGTTGCAGGATCGTCGTGCCCTGTTTTTGGAATTGGAGCTCTGATTGCGGAGCCGAAGGCTGACGCAAGGTCAGTTTCCCGTGCTCGTTCCTATCGGTTCCTTGGTTACGTCACCTGCGTTCGTCCGTGATAGATTCCAGATTTCAAATCAAATGGATATGGCCCGTGTCGTCTTCTGGTCCATTATTCCGCCAAATCATTCGTTAGTACGAGGTGGATTAATTCGAGGCCCTCATGGATTTGGTGGAGGTTTGATTCCTGCTCATGGTTGTTTTCATTGATTCGTTGGTTCCGGTTCAGCGGTTATTTTTTCTGAAGATGTGGTCAGCTCTTCTCGGGTGATGAAGCTTAGGATTTCTCTTACCAACCTGAACCTGCCATCTGCGTTTGCATTTATAAATACTAAATCCCTCAAAATTTTAGTTTCTTGGTCTGCATATATACTAGTCAACGGCAATTCTGATCTGAATTCGTTGCTTCTCCAGAAATTATAAATTGGATTACACGGCAAAGCGGGAGCCGGGAGCAACATCTGCGTTTGGATGATTAATTACCCCCTCCATTTAATTCCTTCATCTACACGGTTCAATCTTAGTCGGTTCTGATTTAGATTTGTTGATGGTTGTCCAGAAATTGGGATTATACGGCTTACCGGGAGCGACTTGTCATTCTTCCTCACCTGTGTCTGGATGATCATTCTCTCTCTGTTTATTTCCTTTCCTCCACAGTTCAATTAGTCTGCACACAATTCTGATTTGGATTTGTTGCTCGTACTCCAGAAAATTGGAATTATACAGCTTAGCGAGTGGTCCTCTTTTCCCTCGGCATGGCGGTTCCTTTTCTGTGGCTCAACAGTATTTCTTACTCAAGATTATTATTAGAACACACCAGACAAGTTTCCTCTGCCTTAGTTTGTCAATTCTTAGCTCTTGCAGACATCGTCTTGGAAGGGATATAATTGGAACCGGTGCTGTCTACCTGACCTTCCCAGACAAGACTTTTCTTATAACTTTTACCTCCTCATTTGAAGCATGCTTTAGCTGAGCCTAGTTTCCCCCTAATTTATAGAAAAGTATCTTGCTCGTTGCAGGTTTGAGGAATGCAAAGTCCAATCATTACTTAGATAATCTTTAAGATCTTCTCACTAGGCAATATTTTAAATTCAGATTTATCTGGGAAGGTGCAAGAATGGAGCTTCAAACTTGGCAAATCCTACAATAAAAAAGAGACTCCTCCATTTTAACTTTGCCTCTTATTTTTATATCACGTAGCTACTTGTTCATGCCTTTGATTTAGGCTTTTTTGCTTCTCCCCCCCTGTGATTGCAGATTTATTTTAGCCCAGAGCGTGCTGGTAGCGAGTCGAAATCTATTAAAATCATTTGGTTTGCAATCTATCTCTATATGGGTCGATTTGTTCTCTGTACTCTTATCCTGTAGGAAGTTTGGGCCTATGGGCAAATCTCTGTACAATGAGTCAGGTCAGTGTTGTATCAACGGTTTGTTTGGTTTATTTGTTTGCCTCCCTCCACACATTGGTTGCAGGACTGGATCTGGAATGTGGGGATCCCTGTGGTGTTGTATGTCGAAGGGGATTGAGGCAGGTCAGATTTGAATCGTGCGGTCATGTGGTTGTAGCAGCTGATCGTTTGGTGTGTGTTTGTGCTCCTTTGCTTGCAGCAGGAGGGTAGTAGTTCTGCACAGATGAATCATAGGGTGGAGATTTGGTCTCTGTTCATCATTTTGATTGATTGGATTATGAAGCTTTGGATCTCTTACCAACCTGAACTTCGGATCTGCGTTTGGATAATAAATTCCGCCCCGGTTCAATTTATTTGGTTTGCAAAATACAATTTAGTCCTTGGCAGTTCTGATCTGTATTCGTTTGTGGTTTTCCAGAGATGGGGTTAATTGGTGGAGATTTGGTTTCTGTTCATCATTTTGATTGATTGGATTGGAACCTGGAACTTGCGATCTGCGTTTGGTTAATGAATTCTGTCCAGATTCAATTTATTTGGTTTGCACAGTACAATTAGTCCTTGGCAGTTCTGATCTGTATTTGTTTGTGGTTTTCCAGAAATTGGGCTTAATAAGGTTTAGCAGGAGCAACCTATCTTCTTGTTGATCTGTGTTTGGATGATTCTGAACCCCTCTATTTAATTGCTTCTCCACAATTCAATTTTAGTCCCTGACAATTCTGATTTGGATCTGTTGCTGGTTGTCCAGAAATTGGGATTATATGGCTTAGCGGGAGTGACCTATCTTCTTGCTGACCTGCGTTTGGATGATCATTACTCTCTGCTTAATTTCTTCTCCACAACTCAATTAGTTATCCGACAATTCTGATTTAGATTTGTTGCTGGTTCTCCAGAAATTGGACATATATGGCTTAGCGGGTGAACCTATGTTTCCTCAGCATGGCGGTTCTTTCTGTGGCCCAAACATATCTGACCTTTTGTCCTCCCTTGATTATTGAACTTCCTAGAGATTACATTCTTTGCCTTAGTTGGTAATTCTTAGCTCCTGCAGATGCTGGCCTGGAAGTGAAATAATTGGAACCAGTGTGTCTATCTGACCTTCGCGGCCGAGACAGGCTTACTTACACTTTACCTCTTAACCTTAACATTTGATGCATGCTTTAGCTGAGCCTAGTTTTCCTGTTAACTTATAGAAAGGTATCTTCCTCGTCGCAGGTCGTAGTTGATGAACTCAAGTCCAACCTGGTGCTGAGTTGAATCTGTTTGCAGTTCTTCTAAATCTACTATTTTCTCAAGTCATCATAACTTAGACAACCTATAAAATTATCTTACCAGGAAATATTTTGAATACAGATCTGCAAAGGTTCAACAATGGAGATTCAAACTAATGGAACATCCTACAATGAAAAGACTATATTTAACCCACCTCTTATTTTTTGTTTCACGTAGCTACTTGTTTATGCCTTTAATTTAGGTTTTTCCTTCTACCCTCCCTTTGGTTGCAGATTAAGCCCAAACCATGCTGGTAGTGAGTCGGAATCTGTTAAAATCGTTTGGTTTGCGATCTCTCTCTATCTCTCTCTGGATCGATTTGTTGTTTGTACTCTTGATCCCCGTGCTGGTCTTCTGCGCGTATCAGTTGCAGGATATATTTAGGGAGTCTGGGCCTATGTGCAGGATATATTTGGATATGTTGGTGGTTCTCCAGAAATTGGAATTATATGGCTTAGCGGGAGCGACGCATCTTGCTGCTCTACGTTTGGATAATTATCACTCCCTGTTTTGGTTTCCCACAATTCTGATTTAAACTATTTCTTGGTGGCTCCAGAAATTGGAATAATATGGATTAGAAGGCGGTCCTATTTTGCCTCGGCATGGCAGTTCCTTCTGTGGCTAAAACTTTTTCAACCTTTTTTACTCTATAATTGAACTCTCTAGACATTAGGTTTTCATTGCCTTAGTACTTATCAGCTCTTGCAGATACTGACTTGGAAATGATATAACTGCAGTTTGGAACCGGCGTTGTTGTCCTCCATCATCCATACCTGACTCTAGACAGGCTTTACTTGTTCCCACTCATCGTTTCATCCATGCTTTAGCTATTTATAAGCAGCATTTCCCCTAACATTTTTTTTTATAGAAACGGTCTCTTGCTCGCTGCAGGTTGTAGTTGACAAACTCCTGTCCAGCCTGATGATGAATCCGTCTACTGATCTTCGAAATCCACAGTGTCGTTTCAATTCATTGCAACTTACATAACCTATAAATTATCTTACTAGACAATATTTTAAATACAGATTCATATGCAGCACGAATATATAGGATGATCCAGAGCTTTCAACTAATGGCACATCCTACAACCGAAAAAGACTCTTACCTTCCTTTTTTTTAATTTCATTTAGTTACTTGGCCATCTCTCTGATATAGGTTTTTGCCCCTGCCCTTCCTATGGTTGCAGATTTTTCTTTAGCCCAGGCCATGTGGGCAATGACTAAACTCTTGATCCCTGTGTTCTATTGGTATTCTGCGTGTGTGGGTTGGCAATATATAATTGTTATTAGGAGTTTGGGCCCAAACCTTTGCTCTGTACATGGAGTCAGGTCAGTGTCTCGTAGACGGTCTGTTTGTTTCATTTGTTATCGCCGCCTCTACAATTTGGCTTGCAGGACTGGATCTTGATCTGGTCGGGAAGTAAAGCTCCATGTGGGTTGTGAACGTATGGTGAAGGGGACTCGAGGCAGGTCAGTTTCCCATGTTTCGTCACATTGGTTTACTGGATTCCTCATCTGTGCTTGGTGACGTCAGATTTGAGTGGCTATACATTAAGTTCTTCGATTTATGTTCGTCTGATGGCTGTTTGGGATCTTCGTTCGGAATCTTCTTCAACCACAAAAACTTGCACCTGGACTTCATGCCTGTTTCAACTGATTTACCAGATTTCACTATGGTCTGACTTTCCTTGAAGAAACTTTAAGTATGCTGATTATATTTGGGCCGTTCATTGATTTGCATTGTTGGAGGTTTTATTGCAAGATTGTAGAGTTGGATAGTCAGTTAGCGCGGGGACTTGGTGAAGCAAATGGACTCCCTTGATGGTTTTGACTTCTGATTAGTGATCCTGAAGCATGATGGTTTTTGTGGTAGTTTTCAGTTTGAACTTGCATTCAGTGGCCTCATATCTTTGGTGCAGCTTGGAGCTGGTAGTGTGCACATCTGATTCTTTCAACTGTCCTGAATCATCTTACTTCGTTTCTGCTGTGCCACCTTACTGGTTACGGTATCTTCTTCAACTTGCATGTGGTTTGGATGGAATATGATCTCATCTTTTGCTCGAATCAAGAAAATGCTAGAAGTCTCAAACAAGGGTCCAGAATGGAAATATCAGTTCGTACTCAGTTTGTGTAGCAGATTATCAAAGTTTGATTTGGCTATTAATTACCGGGTTACCATACTGTTTCAGGAAGTTTGGTTTTGATATTTGGCTGCTTGTATCTTTCAACTTGCAAATTTATCACCTAATAGGAAGTAAAGATCGCATGTACATGAGCTCTAAATGCAGTAAAAATGTTAAGCATATTATATGAATATATGAATTGGTTATACTTGGATTTGTCGGTCTACTATTCTACATACTCTTGTCCATGCATTCTTTAGTTTGCACATAATTTATAACTGAAAGATCCCACCCTCGCATTTGTGTTGGTTTAACAGTAGTGGCCTCCTGTAGTTTGGTAATATTGATGACTTGATATCTGGCTATTAAATATGTTAGGAGTATAAAACAATGGAGAGTTGAAGGTTCTGAACAAATATTTTGCCCTGAACACTCGTTGGTATGGAGTTGATTTTCAGAAGTGATGTTATTCTCATTGGTGCTTCTCCTGTGAGATCTGGAAATCTTCAATGCATCTTCTCGGTTTGCTGGGGAACTTCCTACGTTAAATTGACAAATAGCAAAACAGTCTGGCTAATTTGATGATTCTTAAACACTCTGGCAAATTTGATGATGAATCCCGCTGATTACTTTCAACATACGGCAGTTTGTTTCCTACTTCATTCATCCTGGATTTAAAGACACAAAGCGCTCACACATCTCTACGGTCTTCCAATGGCTCATTTGATCTCTTTACAGCAAGCTGCTAATTTGATCTGGATTATGGAATCTTCCATTACATATATTCTTATTAAATATATAATTTCATAGCGTTTACACATCTGACAGTCCTCTAATGGCTAATTTGACCTTCTTTTCGGCCGAACTGCTAATTTGATATGGATTATGGAATCTTCAATTACGTAAATCTATAATTTCATGGCGTTCACACATCTGACAGTCCTCTAATGGCTAATTGACCTTCTTTTCTGGTGAACTGCTAATTTGATCTGGATTCTGAATCTTGAACCACATATTCTCTTTAATTGGCAACTAGCAAAAGTACTAATTTGATGATTCCTGTCGAGACAAACCCATTCTGTTTCATACTACATAATAAATCCTATATAGGTTTCAAAGACACGTAAGTATCTGTTCACACATCTTATGGGTCCTCTGACCCTGTCTGTATAAACTACGAAAGCTTTCTCAATGCAAAGATTTGAATCTCGCTCATCCCACTAGATAAATTTGTTACTGCCATTCAGGTTTTGGAATTTATGGCATTCTTTGTTTGCGCCGCATGTCAGTTTTATGATGTTGTGAAAACGTTGTGTGAATATTTATTGCCAATCGTGTGTCGTGCCAATGCTGCCTTCGGTTGATTGCGTGGCTTGTATGGTTAGCTGTATTCTGTGTTTAAGTAGGAGTAGTTTAACACTGCCTTTGCCGGTCCCAAGCCCGGATGAGAAAATGTGGAGGGGACTGCAGTTAGCTCCTCTGTATCCTTTGCATTAGAACTGTCATGGTCTCCTAATATTTTACATTGAGTAGCAGTGAATAAAGTGAGTAGAAGTTGCACAGGCTGTCTAGTCGAATCACGAATCGTCACACAATGTGGTGGCAAGTTCTGGAATGCATCCTTTGCTATGAAAAATCTGGTCAAGTGTAATTTGTAGTCGGTCAGACTGTCCTCCAGGAACTTACTGATTCCTAGCTGTACAAGGTCAGTGTTTTAATTACGTAGGTCATGGTAGTCAAGCAAATATGGCCAGCTTGTCCAAATTAAAGAAGCCAGAAGCATACCTAAGGCAGCCATATCTCAGTAGAATGCTTAATAAAGCACTTCTGATTATGATATTTTACTAATTAAATTTGCTTTCACATTAATTTGCACATTACAAGGATGCAACGAGACATCCATTTTCATTCTGTAGAAGCCTTAAATAGGAACACCACTATCTGCAATTCATAATCTGGGTTAAATTAGAGTCTGTAGGTAATGGAAGCCTGACCTGCAGTATGCAAGCAAGTGGGGATGGTTCAGAGTTCCATGATAACTCCAGTTTCAGTAAACTAGCAGGTATGGTTTGCATGACTGATCCTGATACTGAACTTGGATGGGCGTGGTAATCATAGCAGTGATTCAGGGGCAGGGACATACGTACATTATTACTAGATGAGTTAATGATGTGTACTAGGTTAGTAGAGGAATTGTAATAATCTGTCAAAGCAAGTTTAGGGTGTGATGGGAAATACTCCCTCCTTAGTAGTGATCTAAACGCTCTTATATTTCCTTATGGAGAGAGTGCATTACTGGTTTTCAGACTTGTGGTTGTCGTTCTCACAATCTGATTTGCGCCCATAAGAAAGTCAGAGATGCAGATATGGTGGTTCATTTTCGGAGTAGGAATACAGGTCCTACAAAACTGAAGCTTCAACCGCTGAAAGCCTCAACAGACCAAGGCTATCCTACGGTCAGGTGAACAACCTCTAGAGACAAAGCTGCGCCCTTCATCACCTCGTGTGTAGAGGTTCATTTTAGTACAGTCAAGCTTTGTGCAGTAGATGTCGCTGCAGTTTGGGTTGTTTACAGATTTCCGACCAGAGTTTGCCTCGTCTCATAATTTCATCGCGCTGGTATCTTAAATCGTGTCAGCACAGATGTGTCTTTTCTGTTAATATTGCTGAATCTTTGCGAGTAGAACGTCCGCAGCTGTTTGTCGAGTGGGTGCTGATGTCCTGAAACTGTGGGTTATGCAGCATAAGTGACCTGTTTTTCCTTTCTAATGAAGCATAGGACTTTCTTCAAGAGGTAAATACATCATGGGTCATAGAACTTGCATGTAACGGTCAGTTTGGTATATAAACTTATAAAATACGTGTTTTTGTCAGCGAACTTGTCCGATAATTCAAATACGATGCTTCCTCCCATATCCAGCCGTATCTCGCGCTTCCCTGGCGTGCCAGATTTTTTCTTCAGAAAACAGCCTTGCATTTTTTTATTGACGCACACAGAGTCCCTCAAATAAAATGAAAAAAGGAGGGGCTGGTGGTTTAAATGTAATTTACATACATTCATTCTGAATTATATTTTTTTTCTAGATTTTTGGACTAAAAATATTTGAATTCAAACAAAAAATTAGTTCATTTGTCCAAAAAATTACATGCATTCATACTACACTATATTTTCTGTTATCTATATTTTAAGATTTAAAATTATTTGAATTCAAACAAAAATTTCGTTGATTTGTCCCAAAGAATTTACTCATTCTACACTATATTTTCTTTAATCTTGATATTTATATTTAACATTATTTGAATTGAAAAAAACATCGTTGATTTTCCCAAAAAAGTTACGTACATTCATACAACACTATATTTCCTTTTCTTCTGGATTTTTTATATTTAACACTGGTTGAATTCAAACAAAAATTTCGTTGATTTGTCCCAAAGAATTACGTACATTCATTCTGCGCTTTACTTTCTTTCTCTGGATTTTTTATATTTAACATTGTTCGAATTCAAACAAAAATTTAGTTGATTTGTCCCAAAGAATTTACGTACATTCATTATGCGCTAAACTTTCTTTCTATGGATTTTTATATTTAACATTATTCAAATTCAAACAAAAATTTAGTTGATTTGTCCCAAAAATGTACGTATATTCTTTCTGCATTATGTTTCCTACTATTATTTACAATGTTTTAGAGTCATATTTCACTTTATGATGCAATTCTAATGCCTTTTCTTTTATTATGCAAGATTTATATTGAGAGGAAGTCGGCAGCCGGAATTCTGGATCTGAAAAGAGCTACACAGAGATAGCTATTCTCCGGAGCTTTAAATGATCTAAAAATTAACAGAGATTTATTTTAGAATTAATAAAAAAATACTGAAAGAAGAATCACCAGGAGGGACCCTACCAGAAAACCACAAGCTCAGGTGGGGCGCGCCACCTAAGCTTGTGGACCCAACAGCAGGCCTTCGTGGCCCCCTTCTATATGAAGCCTTTTTCCCTAGAAAAAAATTAGAAGAATATTTTCGGGACGAAGAGCTGCTGTCTCGAGGCGGAACCTAAACATGAGCACTTTGCTCTTTGGCAGAGCGATTTCGCCGGGGATACTTCCCTCCGGGAAAGGAAAATCGAAACTATCGGCATCATCAATGTTCCTCTCATCGTGGGAGGACTCATCTTCACCAGCATCATCTCATCTCAAACTCTAGTTCATCTGTTGTATTCAATCTTTGTCTCCAAATTTTAGATTGGTACATTTGGGTTGCTAATAGTGTTGATTACATCTTGTAGTTGATGCTACTTGGTTTATTTGGTGAAAAATTATATATTTAGATCCTCAATCATATATTATACTTCTCTGATCTTGAATATGAATATGATTTGTGAGTATTTCTGTTTGTTCTTGAGGACATGAGAGAAGTCTTGTTATAAGTAATCATATGAAGTTGGTATTCGTTCAATATTTTGATGATGCATATGTTGTTATTCCTCTAGGGCGTGTTTGGTTACCCGACTCGCATCCGGCTTGCATCCCCCGTGTAATAAACTGGGTGTTTGGTAGACTACACACGTAACTAGGCCTGGCCCGACTAATGCAAATAGGGCTCCCAAGCCAGGCTGAGCGGATACGCAGGAATCCTCTGTTCCTTGCATGCAGGCACGAGCTGGTGCAAACCTCCTACACCCACCTCTCCAATCCCATCGCGCGTTCAACTTCACGCTGGGATAGCGATTCCCCTTCACCACAACTCCCTCATTTGCGTTTCTGGCTCGCTCTCGCCCTTGTGCACACCACCGTGGGCCTCCGCCGCCATTGCTCCCCATCACATCTCCTCTACTCCATGCGCGAGGCACCTGCCAGATCAGATCCGACACCGATTTTCTTCCCTGTGGCGTCCCCCGACTTCCTCGATTCCTCCTCCGCCGGTTCTCAGATTTCCCATCGCTGCCACCTTCTGATCCTTCGCCTCCTCATCCGACTCGCCCCTCGTTGAGATCCAGGGAGTGGACCTCACCACACCTCTTCTATTTCTCTGTTATCGGTGTTGGGAGGTGATAGCCGGTCTCCTCTCCAATTTCTTTCTAGCGGGACAAAATTAAAAATATAAACATTTAGACTTTCCCTTCTACTAGAGGATTGATGATGATAGATATTTGATGCCAAAGATGTTGTGTTTTGTATCACTTTACACCTTTCCTGATACTCCTAGTTTGCATCTCATATCATTTAGAAGTTATTTTTAGGAACTTCTAATGCAGTCTATCAAACAACGTCTCTTGTATACAACAATTGTTATGCACATATATCCTACAGTCCACCAAACACACTTCTCACCTCATCCTTGTATCATCTCAATCAGGCCAGGGTCAGCCAGGATCCCCCATACAAAGCAGGCAAAAGTTGTCCAGGCAACCAAACACGCCCCTAGTGGTGTCGTGTGAATGTCGAATACATGACACTTCACCATGTTTGGGCCTAGGGGAAGGTATTAGGGAGTAGTAAGTAGATGATGGGTTGCGAGAGCGACATAAGCTTAAACTCTAGTTTACGCAATATTCCATAAGGGGCTGATTTGGGTCCATATGTTTCATGCTATGGTTAGATTTATCTTAATTCTTCTTTCGTAGTTGTGGATGCTTGCGAGAGGTGGTAATCATAAGCGGGTTGTTTGTTCAAGTAAGAACAACACCCTAACACCGGTCCACATATCAAATTATCAAAGTAGTGAATGCGAATCAACTAAACATGATGAACGCAACTAGATGATCCACGTGTCCTCAAGAACGTTTTGCTCACTATATGTAGTACATTCGGCTTGTCCTTTGCTACAAAAAATATTGACCACCTTGCTAAACCTTTGTTACTATTGTTACTTGCTACGAATTATCTTGCTATCAAACTACATGTTACCAATACTTACAACAGCAGAAAATACCTTGTTGAAAACCGCTTATCATTTCCTTCTGCTCCTCGTTGGATTTGACACTCTTACTTATTGAAGGGACTAAGATTGATCCCATATACTTGTTGGTCATTAGCCCGCGGAAGGATTACCAAATTACGAAATGGCATGATATGGATATGTCACTTATGTTTCCATGAGTGGTTAAAGAAACTTGCCATGGTTAGTTTGCCCCAAGAATTAAACATATGAAACAAGTATAAAATACCTTCAAATCTGTTTGCCGGCTACCACATCATTAATTCCCTCTCGTCGGCATGAAATCATCAGCAGCCGGGGCATTTGCCACCTCTTGAGCACCGCGTTGGTTTTCCCTTAAAGAAGAAAGGGTGATGCAGTAAAGCAGCGTAAGTATTTCCCTCAGTTTTTGAGAACCAAGGTATCAATCCAGTAGGAGACCACGCACGAGTCCCTCGCACCTACACAAACAAATAAAATCCTCGCAACCAACGCAATAAAGGGGTTGTCAATCCCTTCACGGTCACTTACGAAAGTGAGATCTGATAGATATGATAAGATAATATTTTTGGTATTTTTATGATAAAGATTAAAAGTAAAGAAAGCAAAATAAACAGTGCCAGAAATAGCTTGTTGTCGGAAGATTAAAATGATGGAAAATAGACCGGGGCCATAGGTTTCACTAGTGGCTTCTCTCATGAGCATAAGTATTATGGCGGGTAAACAAATTACTGTTGAGCAATTGACAGAATTGCGCATAATTATGAGAATATCTAGGTATGATCATGTATATAGGCATCACGTCCGAGACAAGTAGACCGACTCCTGCCTGCATCTACTACTATTACTCCACACATCGACCGCTATCCAGCATGCATCTAGAGTATTAAGTTCAAAAGAACAGAGTAACGCTTTAAGTAAGATGACATGATGTAGAGGGATAAACTCATGCAATATGATATAAACCCCATCTTGTTATCCTCGATGGAAACAATACAATACATGCCTTGCTGCCCCTACTGTCACTGGGAAAGAACACCGCAAGATTGAACCCAAAGCTAAGCACTTCTCCCATTGCAAGAAAGATCAATCTAGTAGGCCAAACCAAACTGATAATTCGAAGAGATTTGCAAAGATAACCAATCATACATAAAAGAATTCAGAGATGATTCAAATATTGTTCATAGATAAGCTTGATCATAAACCCACAATTCATCGGTCTCAACAAACACACCGCAAAAGAAGATTACATCGAATAGATCTCCACAAGAGAGGGGGAGAACATTGTATTGAGACCCAAAAAGAGAGAAGAAGCCATCTAGCTAATAACTATGGACCCGAAGGTCTGAGGTAAACTACTCACACATCATCAGAGAGGCTATGGTGTTGATGTAGAAGCCCTCCATGATCAATGCCCCCTTTGGCAGGACGCCGAAAAAGGCCCCAAGATGGGATCTCACGGATACAGAAGGTTGCGGTGATGGAATTAGGTTTTCGTGGATGCCTCTGTTGGTTTGGGGGTACATAGGTATATATAGGAGGAAGAAGTACGTCGATGGAGCAACGTGGGCTCCACGAGGGTGGAGGGCGCGCCCAGGGGTAGGCACGCCCCCTACCTCGTGCCCTCCTGGTTGATGTCTTGACGTAGGGTCCAAGTCCTCTGGATCACGTTCGTTTCGAAAATCACGTTCCCGAAGGTTTCATTCCGTTTAGACTCCGTTTGATATTCTTTTTCTGTAAAACTCTGAAATAGGCAAAAAAAATCAATTCTGGGTTGGGCCACCGGTTAATAGGTTAGTCCCAAAAATAATATAAAAGTGTATAACAAAGCCCATTAATCATCCAAAACAGAATATAATATAGCATGAAGCAATAAAAAATTATAGATACGTTGGAGACGTATCAAGCATCCCCAAGCTTAATTCCTGCTCGTCCTCGAGTAGGTAAATGATAAAAACAGAATTTTTGATGCGGAATGCTACTTAGTATAATTTTTAATGTAACCCTCTTAATTGTGGTATGAATATTCAGATCCGAAAGATTCAAGATAAAAGTTTAATATTGACATAAAAGCAATAATACTTCAAGCATACTAACTAAGCAATTATGTCTTCTCAAAATAACATGGCCAAAGAAAGTTCATCCTTACAAAATCATATAGTTTAGTCATGCTCCATTTTCGTCACACAAGAATGCTCTCATCATGCACAACCCCGATGACAAGCCAAGCAATTGTTTCATACTTTAGTAATCTCAAACTTTTTCAACCTTCACGCAATACATGAGCGTGAGCCATGGATATATCACTATGGGTGGAATAGGATATAATGATGGGGGTTATGTGGAGAAGACAAAAAGGAGAAGGTATCACATCAATGCGGCTAATCAACGGACTATGGAGATGCCTGATACGTCTCCGTCGTATCTACTTTTCCAAACACTTTTGCCCTTGTTTTGGACTCTAACTTGCATGATTTGAATGGAACTAACCCGGACTGACGCTGTTTTCAGCAGAATTGCCATGGTGTTATTTATGTGCAGAAACAAAAGTTCTCGGAATGATTTGAAACTCCACGGAACGTATTTTTGGAAAATAATAAAAATACTGGAAGAAGAATCCACGTCAGGGGGCCCACACCCTGTCCACGAGGGTGGGGGCGCGCCTGCCCCCCTGGGCGCGCCCCCTGCCTCGTGGGCCCCCTGACGCTCCACCGACCTCAACTCCAACTCCATATATTCGTGTTTGGGGAGAAAAAACCAGAGAGAAGGATTCATCACGTTTTACGATACGGAGTCGCCGCCAAGCCCTAAAACCTCTCGGGAGGGCTGATCTGGAGTCCGTTCGGGGCTCCAGAGAGGGGAATCCGTCGCCATCGTCATCATCAACCATCCTCCATCACCAATTTCATGATGCTCACCGCCGTGCGTGAGTAATTCTATCGTAGGCTTGCTGGACGGTGATGGGTTGGATGAGATTTATCATGTAATCGAGTTAGTTTTGTTAGGGTTTGATCCCTAGTATCCACTATGTTCTGAGATTGATGTTGCTATGACTTTGCTATGCTTAATGCTTGTCACTAGGGCCCGAGTGCCATGATTTCAGATCTGAACCTATTATGTTTGCATGAATATATGTGTGTTCTTGATCCTATCTTGCAAGTCTATAGTCACCTACTATGTGTTATGATCCAGCAACCCCGAAGTGACAATAATCGGGACCACTCCCGGTGATGACCATAGTTTGAGGGGTTCATGTATTCACTATGTGTTAATGCTTTGGTCTGGTACTCTATTACAAGGAGGCCTTAATATCCCTTAGTTTCCGCTAGGACCCCGCTGCCACGGGAGGGTAGGACAAAAGTGTTGGGGAACGTAGCAGAAATTCAAAAATTTCCTACGTATCACCAAGATCTATCTATGGAGAAACCAACAACGAGGGGAAGGAGAGTGCATCTACATACCCTTGTAGATCGCTATGCGGAAGCATTCAAGAGAACGGGGTTGATGGAGTCGTACTCGTCGTGATCCAAATCACCGATGATCCTAGCGTCGAACGGACGGCACCTCCGTGTTCAACACACGTACGGAGCAGCAACGTATCCTCCTTCTTGATCCAGCAAGGGGGGGGGGGAGAGGTTGATGGAGATCCTGCAGCACGACGGCGTGGTGGTGGAAGTAGCGGGATTCCAACAGGGCTTCGCCAAGCACTGCGGGAGGAGGGAGATGTGTCATGGGAGGGAGAGGGAGGCGCCAGGGCTTAGATGGGGCTGCCCTCCCTTCCCCCCACTATATATAGGGCCAAGGGAGAGGGGGGGGGGGCGCAGCCTTGTCCCTTCCTCCAAGGAAGGGTGCGGCTAGGGAGGAGTCCCTCCTCCCCAAGGCACCTAGGAGGTGCCTTCCCCCTTTAGGACTCTTCCTTTCCTTATCTCTTGGCGCATGGGCCTCTTGGGGCTGGTTACCCTTGGCCCATATAGGCCAAGGCGCACACCCCTACAGCCCATGTGGCCCCCCGGGGCAGGTGGCCCCACCCGGTGGACCCCCGGGACCCTTCCGGTGGTCCCGGTACAATACCGGTGACCCCGAAACTTGTCCCGATGGCCGAAATAGCACTTTCTATATATAATTCTTTACCTCCGGACCATTCCGGAACTCCTCGTGATGTCCGGGATCTCATCCGGGACTCCGAACAACATTCGGGTTACCGCATACTAATAGCTCTATAACCCTAGCGTCACTGAACCTTAAGTGTGTAGACCCTACGGGTTCGGGAGACATGCAGACATGACCGAGATGACTCTCCGGTCAATAACCAACAGCGGGATCTGGATACCCATGTTGGCTCCCACATGTTCCATGATGATCTCATCGGATGAACCACGATGTCAAGGACTTAATCAATCCCGTATACAATTCCCTTTGTCTATCGGTACAATACTTGCCCGAGATTCGATCGTCGGTATCCCGATACCTTGTTCAATCTCATTACCGGCAAGTCTCTTTACTCGTTCCGTAACACATCATCCCGTGATCAACTCCTTGGTCACATTGTGCACATTATGATGATGTCCTACCGAGTGGGCCCAGAGATACCTCTCTGTTTACACGGAGTGACAAATCCCAGTCTCGATTCGTGCCAACCCAACAGACACTTTCGGAGATACCTGTAGTGTACCTTTATAGCCACCCAGTTACGTTGTGACGTTTGGCACACCCAAAGTATTCCTACGGTATCCGGGAGTTTCACAATCTCATGGTCTAAGAAAATGATACTTGACATTAGAAAAGCTTTAGCATACGAACTACATGATCTTGTGCTAGGCTTAGGATTGGGTCTTGTCCATCACATCATTCTCCTAATGATGTGATCCCGTTATCAACGACATCCAATGTCCATGGTCAGGAAACCGTAACCATCTATTGATCAACGAGCTAGTCAACTAGAGGCTTACTAGGGACATGGTGTTGTCTATGTATCCACACATGTATCTGAGTTTCCTATCAATACAATTCTAGCATGGATAATAAACTATTATCATGAACAAGGAAATATAATAATAACCAATTTATTATTGCCTCTAGGGCATATTTCCAACAGTCTCCCACTTGCACTAGAGTCAATAATCTAGTTCACATCGCCATGTGATTAACACTCACAGGTCACATCGCCATGTGACTAACACCCAAGAGTTTACTAGAGTCAGTAGTCTAGTTCACATCACTATGTGATTAACACTCAATGAGTTCTAGGTTTGATCATGTTGCTTGTGAGAGAGGTTTTAGTCAACGGGTCTGCAACATTCAGATCCGTATGTACTTCGCAAATTTCTATGTCATCTTGTAGATGCAACTACTACGCTACATTTGGAGCCATTTCAAATAACTGTTCTACTTGGAGCTATTCCAAATTGTTGCTCCATTATACGTATCCGGTATCTCTACTCAGAGCTATCCGGATAGGTGTTAAGCTTGCATCGACGTAACTCTTTACGTCGAACTCTTTATCACCTCCATAACCGAGAAACATATCCTTATTCCTCTAAGGATAATTTTGACCGCTATCTGGTGATCTACTCCTAGATCACCTTTGTACCCTCTGCCAGACATGTGGCAAGGCACACATCAGGTGCGGTACACAGCATAGCATACTATGGAGCCTATGTCTAAGCATAGGGGACGACCTTCGTCCTTTCTCTCTATTCTGCCGTGGTCGAGCTTTAAGTCTTAACTTCATACCTTACAACTCAGGCAAGAACTCCTTCTTTGACTGATCCATCTTGAACACCTTCAAGATCATGTCAAGGTATGTGCTCATTTGAAAGTACCATTAAGCGTTTTGATCTATCCTTATAGATCTTGATGCTCAATGTTCAAGTAGCTTAATCCAGGTTTTCCATTGAAAAACACTTTTCAAATAACCCTATATGCTTTCCAGAAATTCTACATCATTTCTGATCAACAATAGTCAACAACATATACTCATCAGAAATTCTATAGTGCTCCCACTCACTTCTTTGGAAATACAAGTTTCTCATAAACTTTGTATACACCCAAAATCTTTGATCATCTCATCAAAGCATACATTCCAACTCCGAGATGCTTACTCCAGTCCTTAGAAGGATTGCTGGAGCTTTGCATACTTATTAGCATCTTTCAGGATTGACAAAACCTTCCGTTTGTATCACATACAACTTTTCCTCAAGAAAATCGTCGAGGAAACAATGTTTTGACATCCTATCTGCAAGATTTCATAAATAATGCAGTAATCGCTAATATAATTCCAACAGACTCTTAGCATCGCTACGAGTGAGAAAGTCTCATCGTAGTCAACTCCTTGAACTTGTCGGAAAACATCTTAACGACAAGTCGAGCTTTCCTAATGGTGATACTTACCATCATTGTCCGTCTTCCTTTTAAAATCCATATGTACCTAACAGCCTTACGATCCAAATTCTACACTTTGTTTTCATATATGGATCCTTTCTCGGATTATATGGCATCGAGCCATTTTGGAATCCAGGCCCACCATCGCTTCTCCATAGCTCGTAGGTTCATTGTTGTCTAGCAACATGACTTCCAAGACAGGATTACGTACCACTCTGAACTAGTACGCATCCTTGTCATCCCATGAGGTTTGGTAGTGACTTGATCCGAAGTTTCATGATCACTATCATAAGCTTCCACTTCAGTTGGTGTAGGTGCCACAGGAACAACTTCCTGTGCCCTGCTACACACTAGTTGAAGTGAAGGTTCAATAACCTCATCAAGTCTCCACCATCCTCCCACTCAATTCTTTCGAGTGAAACCTTTCCTCGAGAAAGGACCCGATTCTAGAAACAATCCCTTATTGCTTTCGAATCTAAGACAGGAGGTATACCCAACTGTTTTGGGTGTCCTATGAAGATGCATTTATCCGCTTTGGGTTCGAGCTTATCAGCCTGAAACTTTTTCACATAAGCGTCGCAGCCCCAAACTTTTAAGAAATGACAGATTAGGTTTCTCTAAACCATAGTTCATACGGTGTCATCTCATCGGAATTACGTGGTGCCCCCTTTAAAGTGAATGTGGTTGTCTCTAATGCATAACCCATAAACTATTGTGGTAATTCGATAAGAGACATCATGGTATGCATCATATCCAATAGGGTGCAGTTATGATGTTCGGACACACCATCACACTATGGTGTTCCAGGCTGTATCAGTTGTGAAACAATTTCCACAATGTCTTAATTCTGTGCCAAACTCGTAATTCAGATATTCATCTCTATGATCATATCATAGATCTTTTATCCTCTTGTCACGACAATCTTTCAACTTCACCCTGAAATTACTTGAACCTTTCAATAATTCAGACTCATGATTCATCAAGTAAATATACTCAACATCTACTCAAATTATCTGTGAAGCAAGAACATAACAATATCCACTACATGCCTCAGCACTCATTGGATTGCACACATCAAAATGTATTACTTCCAACAAGTTGCTTTCTAGTTCCATTTTACTGAAAACGAGGCTTCTAGTCATCTTGCCCATGTGGTATGATTTGCATGTCTCAAGTGATTCAAAAACAAGGGAGTCCAAACGGTCCATTTGCATGGAGTTTCTTCATGCATATACACCAATAGACATGGTTCGCATGTCTCAAACTTTTCAAAAACGAGTGAGCCCAAAGATCCATCAACATGGAGCTTCTTCATGCGTTTTATACCGATATGACTTACGTGGCAGTGCCACAAGTAGGTGGTACTATCATTACTATCTTATATCTTTTGGCATGAACATGTGTATCACTACGATCGAGATTCAATAAACCATTCATTTTAGGTGCAAGACCATTGAAGGTATTATTCAAATAAACAGAGTAACCATTATTCTCCTTAAATGAATAACCGTATTGCGATAGACATAATCCAATCATGTCTATGCTCAACGCAAACACCAATCTCGATGGTAGAGGGAGCGTACGATATTTGATCAACCTTGGAAATACTTCCAACACATATCGTCATCTCACCTTTTAGCTAGTCTCCGTTTATTCTGTAGCTTTTATTTCGAGTTACTAACACTTAGTAACCGAACCGGTATCTAATACCCTGGTGCTACTAGGAGTACTAGTAAAGTACACATTAACATAATGTATATCCAATATACTTCTATCGACAGCCTTCTCATCTACCAAGTATCTAGGGTAATTCTGCTCCAGTAGCTGTTCCCCTTATTACAAAAGCACTTAGTCTCAGGTTTGGGTTCAACCTTGGGTTTCTTCACTAGAGCAGCAAATGATTTGCCGTTTCATGAAGCATCCCCTTTTTCCCTTGCCCTTCTTGAAACTAGTGGTTTCACTAACCATCAACAATTGATGTTCCTTCTTGATTTCTACTTTTGTGGTGTTAAACATCGCGAATATCTCAAGGATCATCATATATGTCCCTGATATATTATAGTTCATCACGAAGCTCTAGCAGCTTGGTGGTAATGACTTCGGAGAACTATCACTATTTCATTTGGAAGATCAACTCCCACTTGATTCAAGCGATTGTTGTACTCAGACAATCTGAGCACAAGCTCAACAATTGAGCTTTTCTCCCTTAGTCTGCAGGCTAAGAAAATCGTCGGAGGTCTTATACCTCTTGACGTGAGCACGAGCCTGAAATCCCAATTTCAGCCCTCGAAACATCTTATATGTTTCGCGACATTTCAAGACGTCTTCGGTGCCTCAACTCTAAACCGTTTAACTGAACTATCACGTAGTTATCAAATGCGTATGTCAGATGTTCGCAACATCCACAGAGGACGTTCGAGGTTCAGCACACTGAGCGGTGCATTAAGGACATAAGCCTTTTATGAAGCAATGAGGACAATCCTCAGTTTACGGACCTAGTCCGCATAATTGCTACTATTAACTTTCAACTAAATTTTCTCTAGGAACATATCTAAGCAGTAGAACTGAGGCGCGAGCTACGACATAATTTGCGAAGACCTTTTGACTATGTTCAGGATAATTAAGTTCATCTTATGAACTCCCACTCAGATAGACATCCCTCCAGTCATCTAAGTGATTACATGATCCGAGTCGACTAGGCCGTGTCCGATCATCACGTGAGACGGACTAGTCAACATCGGTGAACATCTTCATGTTGATCGTATCTACCATACGACTCATGCTCGACCTTTCGGTCTCTTGTGTTCCGAGGCCATGTCTGTACATGCTAGGCTCGTCAAGTCAACCTAAGTGTTTCACGTGTGTTCCGAGGCCATGTCTGTACATGCTAGGCTCGTCAACACCCGTTGAATTGAACGTAAGAATCTATCACACCCGATCATCACGTGGTGCTTCGAAACAACGATCTGTCGCAACGGTGCACAGTTAGGAGGAACACTTTCTTGAAATTATTATGAGGGATCATCTTATTTACTACCGTCGTTCTAAGAAAATAAGATGTATAAACATGATAAACATCACATGCAATCAAATAGTGACATGATATGGCCAATATCATATTGCTCCTTTTGATCTCCATCTTCGGGGCTCCATGATCATCATCGTCACCGGCATGACACCATGATCTCTATCATCATGATCTCCATCATCGTGTCTTCATGAAGTTGTCTCGCCAACTATTACTTCTACTACTACAGCTAACGGTTAGCAATAAAGTAAAGTAATTACATGACGTTTATGTTGACACGCAGGTCATAAATAAATAAAGACAACTCCTATGGCTCCTACCGGTTGTCATACTCATCGACATGCAAGTCGTGATTCCTATTACAAGAACATGATCATATCATACATCACATATATCATTCATCACATCCTTTGGCCATATCACATCACATAGCATACCCTGCAAAAACAAGTTAGACGTCCTCTAATTGTTGTTAGCATGTTTTACGTGGCTGCTATGGGTTTCTAGCAAGAACGTTTCTTACCTACGCAAAGACCACAACGTGATATGCCAATTGCTATTTACCCTTCATAAGGACCCTGTTCATCGAATCCGATCCGACTAAAGTGGGAGAGACAGGCACCCGCTAGCCACCTTATGCAACTAGTGCATGTCAGTCGGTGGAACCAGTCTCACGTAAGAGTACGTGTAAGGTCGGTCCGGGCCGCTTCATCCCACGATGCCGCCGAATCAAGATTGGACTAGTAACGTTAAGCATATTGAACAAAATCAACGCCCACAACTACTTTGTGTTCTACTCGTGCATAGAAACTATGCATAGACCTAGCTCATGATGCCACTGTTGGGGAACGTAGCAGAAATTCAAAATTTTCCTACGTATCACCAAGATCTATCTATGGAGAAACCAGCAACGAGGGGAAGGAGAGTGCATCTACATACCCTTGTAGATCGCTATGCGGAAGCGTTCAAGAGAACGGGGTTGATGGAGTCGTACTCGTCGTGATCCAAATCACCGATGATCCTAACGCCGAACGGACGGCACCTCCGCGTTCAACACACGTACGGAGCAGCGACGTCTCCTCCTTCTTGATCCAGCAAGGGGGGAGGAGAGGTTGATGGAGATCCTGCAGCACGACGGCGTGGTGGTGGAAGTAGCGGGATTCCAACAGGGCTTCGCCAAGCACTGCGGGAGGAGGGAGATGTGTCATGGGAGGGAGAGGGAGGCGCCAGGGCTTAGATGGGGCTGCCCTCCCTTCCCCCCACTATATATAGGGCCAAGGGAGAGGGGGGGGGCGCAGCCTTGTCCCTTCCTCCAAGGAAGGGTGCGGCTAGGGAGGAGTCCCTCCTCCCCAAGGCACCTAGGAGGTGCCTTCCCCCTTTAGGACTCTTCCTTTCCTTATCTCTTGGCGCATGGGCCTCTTGGGGCTGGTACCCTTGGCCCATATAGGCCAAGGCGCACACCCCTACAGCCCATGTGGCCCCCCGGGGCAGGTGGCCCCACCCGGTGGACCCCCGGGACCCTTCCGGTGGTCCCGGTACAATACCGGTGACCCCGAAACTTGTCCCGATGGCCGATAGCACTTCCTATATATAATTCTTTACCTCCGGACCATTCCGGAACTCCTCGTGATCGTCCGGGATCTCATCCGGGACTCCGAACAACTTTCGGGTTACCGCATACTAATATCTCTATAACCCTAGCGTCACCGAACCTTAAGTGTGTAGACCCTACGGGTTCGGGAGACATGCAGACATGACCGAGATGACTCTCCGGTCAATAACCAACAGCGGGATCTGGATACCCATGTTGGCTCCCACATGTTCCACGATGATCTCATCGGATGAACCACGATGTCAAGGACTTAATCAATCCCGTATACAATTCCCTTTGTCTAGCGGTACGATACTTGCCCGAGATTCGATCGTCGGTATCCCGATACCTTGTTCCATCTCGTTACCGGCAAGTCTCTTTTACTCGTTCCGTAACACATCATCCCGTGATCAACTCCTTGGTCACATTGTGCACATTATGATGATGTCCTACCGAGTGGGCCCAGAGATACCTCTCCGTTTACACGGAGTGACAAATCCCAGTCTCGATTCATGCCAACCCAACAGACACTTTCGGAGATACCTGTAGTGTACCTTTATAGCCACCCAGTTACGTTGTGACGTTTGGCACACCCAAAGTATTCCTACGGTATCCGGGAGTTGCACAATCTCGTGGTCTAAGGAAATGATACTTGACATTAGAAAAGCTTTAGCATACAAACTACACGATCTTAGTGCTAGGCTTAGGATTGGGTCTTGTCCATCACATCATTCTCCCAATGATGTGATCCCGTTATCAACGACATCCAATGTCCATGGTTAGGAAACCGTAACCATCTATTGATCAACGAGCTAGTCAACTAGAGGCTTACTAGGGACATGGTGTTGTCTATGTATCCACACATGTATCTGAGTTTCCTATCAATACAATTCTAGCGTGGATAATAAACGATTATCATGAACAAGGAAATATAATAATAACCAATTTATTATTGCTCTAGGGCATATTTCCAAAAATATGTCATGCAAGTTCTTTTCCATAAGCACATATGGCTATATTCGGAATACATGCCTACATTACATTGATGAATTGGAGCTAGTTCTGTGTCACCCTATGTTATGATTGTTACATGATGAACCGCATCCGACATAATTCTCTATCACCGATCCAATGCCTACGAGCTTTTCACATATTGTTCTTCGCTTATTTACTTTTCCATTGCTACTGTTACAATCACTACAAAACCCAAAAATATTACTTTTGCTTTCGTCACCGTTACTTCCATACTACTTTGCTATTAAATACTTTGCTGCAGATACTAAGTTATCCAGGTGTGGTTGAATTAACAACTCAACTGCTAATACTTGAGAATATTCTTTGGCCCCCCCTTGTGTCGAATCAATAAATTTGGGTTGAATAGTCTACCCTAGAAAACTGATGCGATCCCCTATACTTATGGGTTATCAAGACTATTTTCTGGTGTCGTTGCCGGGGAACATAGCTCTATTCTTTGAGTCACTTGGGATTTATATCTGTTAGTCACTATGAGGAACTTGAAAGACGATAAAACAAAAATCTATCCCTCAACTACGAGGGGAGGTAAGGAACTGCCATCTAGCTCTGCACTTGATTCACCTTCTGTTTTGAGTAAGCTTGCGACACCTAAACCTGCTTCTGCTATTCATTCTGATATGTCGCATGTTATTGATGATGCCACTTCTGCTATGCATGATACTTATGATGAAACTACTTCTATGCTTGATACTACTGTGCCACTTGGTGAATTTCTTGATGAACAACTTGCTAGGGCTAGAGAGAATGAAATTATTGAAACTGATAATATTGAAGATAGTGATGATGAAGACTCTCCCCCTAATAAATATGAATTGCCTGTTGTGCCTAAGGGTTATGTTCTGGAAGAAGAATCCACTAGAGCTATTCTTGCTTGCAATGATAGAAGTGATCTTAAGAAGTTATTAGCTAAATGGAAGCAGCAATCTCTTAATGCTAGAATGAAACCTGACCCTGCTTTTGCTACTTCACCTATCTATGTTACTGATAAGGATTATGAATTCTCTGTTGATCCTGATATAATTACTTTGGTTGAATCTGATCCTTTTTATGGCTATGAATCTGAAACTGTGGTGGCACATCTTACTAAATTAAATGATATAGCCACCCTGTTCACTAATGATGAGAGAACTCGCTACTTTTATATCCTTAAAATATTTCCATTCTCATTAAAGGGTGATGCTAAGATATGGTTTAATCCTCTTGATCCTGGTTGTGTGCGTAGTCCCCAGGATATGATTTATTACTTCTCTGCTAAATACTTCCCTGCTCATAAGAAACAAGCTGCTTTAAGGGATATATATAATTTTGTGCAAATTGAAGAAGAGAGTCTCCCACAAGCTTGGGGGAGGCTTCTCCAATTACTTAATGCTTTGCCTGATCATCCTCTTAAGAAAAATGAAATACTTGATATCTTCTATAATGGACTAATCGATGCTTCCAGATATTACCTGGATAGTTGTTCTGGTTCTATTTTCAGGGAAAGAACACCGCATGAAGCTGAAATTCTATTGAATAATATGTTGACAAACGAAAATAATTGGACACTTCCTGAGCCAACTCCTGAGCCTATTCCTAAACCAACTCCGAAGAAGAGGGGTGTTCTGTTTCTCAGTCCTGAAGATATGCAAGAGGCAAAGAAATCTATGAAAGAAAAGGGTTTTAAAGCTAAAGATGTTAAGAATTTACCACCTATTGAAGAAATACATGGTCTTAATTTACCGCCTGTTGAAGAAATATATGATCTTAATCCATCACCTATTGAAGAAACTCATGGTCTTGATAACCCGACACAGGTAGTAAAGGTAAATTCTCTCTATAGATTTGATGAAGGTGATATTCCTCACTATAAGTCTGCTAGACAGTGCTTAGATGAGTTTGACAATTTTATTGTTAAACAAGAAAATTGTAATGCTTATTTTGGTAGACAATTGAAATACAATTCCGATATGCTTGAACACTTGGGTGATTATATGTCTAGAGTTAAAGGTGAACTTAAACTCATTAGTAAACATGCTTCTATGGTTACCACTCAAGTAGAACAAGTACTTAAAGCTCAGAATGATTTGCTCAATAAAATGAATAATAAGAATAATGACTATGTTGTTAGAGTGGCTACTAGAACTGGTAAAATGACTCAGGAACCTTTGTATCCTGAAGGCCATCCTAAGAGAATTGAGCAAGATTCTCAGAGAAATAATATAGATGCACCTAGTCCTTCTAAAAAGAAGAAAAAGAAAAATGATAGGACTTTGCATGCTTCTAGTGAACCTGTTGCTGACATACCTGAGAATCCCAATGATATTTCTATCTCTGATGCAGAAACACAATCTAGTAATGAACATGAAACTAGTGATAATGTTAATGATAATGTTCATGATGATGCTCAACCTAGTAATGATAATGATGTAGAAATTGAACCTGTTGTTGATCTTGATAACCCACAATCAAAGAATCAATGTTATGATAAGAGAGACTTTGTTGCTAGGAAACATGGTAAAGAAAGGAAACCATGGGTTCAGAAACTCATGCCTTTTCCTCCCAAACCATCCAAGAAAAAGGATGATGAGGATTTTGAGCGCTTTGCTGAAATGATTAGACCTATGTTTTTGCGTATGCGATTAACTGATATGCTCAAAATGAATCCTTATGCTAAGTATATGAAACAAATTGTTACTAATAAAAGAAAGATACCGGAAGCTGAAATTTCCACCATGCTTGCTAATTATACTTTTAAGGGCAGAATACCAAAGAAACTTGGAGATCCAGGAGTGCCCACTATACCATGCTCCATTAAAAGAAACTATGTTAAAATAGCTTTATGTGATCTTGGAGCTGGTGTTAGTGTTACACCTCTCTCTTTATATCGTAGACTTGATTGAATAAGTTGACACCTACTGAAATATCTTTGCAAATGACCGATAAATCAATTGCTATACCTGTCGGTATTTGTGAGGATGTGCCTGTTGTGGTTGCAAACGTTACTATTTTAACGGACTTTGTTATTCTTGATATTCCCGAGGATGATAGTATGTCTATTATACTTGGAAGACCTTTTTTGAATACTGCAGGGGCTGTTATTGATTGCAACAAAGGCAATGTCACTTTTCATGTTAATGGTAATGAGCATATGGTACACTTTCCGAGAAAACAACCTCAAGTCCACAGCATCAATTCTATTGGAAAAATTCCATCGATTATTTTTGGAGGTTTTGAATTTCCTCTTCCTACTGTTAAGAAGAAATATGATATTCTTATTATTGGGGATGTGCATATCCACGTCGAGGTAACATAGTGTTATTCGAATTTTCTTCGGTTCCATGTTATTCGGAATGAGTTTGTTAACAAGACTTGATCAACCTTGTTAGTGGATTCCTTTTGATGAGCATGAGATGGATGAAATTAGAAGACACAACCTTCTGTACCATCCTTTTATTTTCTATTATTTAGTTAAAATAAAGTAAAAATAATATTTTTCTGTCTGTTTTCTGAATTATCCGTGCAATATAAAAATACCCCGAAAATAAAAGTTCTCCAAATGCCCTGAAATTGAAATATGATTTTTCTGGAATATTTGAGAATATCTGGCACTAAAAACACAGCTGGGGAGCAAGCACATGGCCACGAGGGTCCAGGGCGCGCCCACCCCTACAGGGCGCGCCCCCTGCCTCATGGGCCCATGGTGGCTCCCCTCCACTTATTCCTGCACACACACACACACACTTCTTCTTCCTCCCAAAAAAAATCACCATCCAGCTCAAGCACGGGTTCTAGCTCATTTTGCTGCGATTTTCGATCTCCTTGCTCAAAGCACCTTGATAACCCACAAGTATAGGGGATCGCAACAGTTTTCGATAAGTAAGAGTGTCGAACTCAACGAGGAGCTAAAGGTAGAACAAATATTTCCTCAAGTTCTATCGACCACCGATACAACTCTACGTAGGCTTTACGTTCGCTTTACCTAAAACAAGTATGAAACTAGAAGTAGTTTGTAGGTGTTTTGGGATAGGTTTGCAAGAAAGTAAAGATCACGTAAATAAAAGCTAGGGGCTGTTGTAAGTAAAGAAGCAATAAAGTAAATATAGCGAGTGTGGAAAAGTGGTGGTAGAAGTTGCGAAATTGTCCCTTAAGCAATTGACTACTTTACTAGACCGATAGCAAGTTTTATGTGGGAGAGGCCACTGCTAGCATGTCATCCCTTACTTGGAATTCTATGCACTTATGATTGGAACTATTAGCAAGCATCCGCAACTACTAATGTTCATTAAGGTAAAACCCAACCATAGCATTAAGATATATTGATCCCCTTCAATCCCGTATGCATCAATTTCTATGCTAGGTTGAAGCTTCTGTCACTCTTGCCCTCCAATACATAGTCCTATCAACATACAACTAACCCTATGGTGTGATCCACGCGTGCGCTTATATGATGGGCACCAAAGAACAACAACATAACCATAAGCAAATTAAATCAATCATAGCAATTCATCAACCACCGATAGGACAACAAAAATCTACTCAAACATCATAGGATGGCAACACATCATTGGATAATAATATGAAGCATAAAGCACCATGTTCAAGTAGATGGTACAATGGGTTGCGGGAGAGTGGACCGCTGTAGATAGAGGGGGGAAGGTGATGGAGATGTTGGTGAAGATGGTGGAGGTGTTGGTGTAGATCGCGGTGATGATGATGATGGCCACGACAGCGTTCCGGCGCCACCGGAAGAGAAGGGGAGAGGGGGCCCCTTCGTCTTCTTCTTCCATGACCTCCTCCCTAGATGGGAGAAGGGTTTTCCCTCTGGTCCTTGGCCTCCATGGCATGGGAGGGGCGAGAGCCCCTCCGAGATTGGATCTGTCTCTCTGTTTCTCTCTGTTTCTACGTTCTGTTCTGGTGCCCTTTCACCGTTTTGGGTATATATGGAGATCCTTAACTCCGATTGGATTGAAACCTTCACAGTGATTTTTTTACCAAAAATTAGCTTTCTTGTGGCCGAAGAAGGGCATCAACTGCCTTATGGGTGGCCCACGAGGGTCAGGGCGCGCCCAGGGGGCAGGGGCGCCCCCCTGCCTCGTGGCCACCTCGGACACCGTTTCGTGTTGATCTTTCTCCCAGACTTTAGAAATATTCCAAAAATAAGCTCCGTCTGTTTTTATCCCGTTTGGATTCCGTTTGATATGGATATTCTGCGAAACATAAAACATGCAACAAACAGAAACTGACATTGGGCACTGGATCAATATGTTAGTCCCAAAAATAGTATAAAAAGTTGCAAAAAAGTATATGAAAGTTGAATAATATTGGCATGGAACAATAAAAAATTATAGATACGAAGGAGACATATCAGCATCCCCAAGCTTAATTCCTGCTCGTCCTCGAGTAGGTAAATGGTAAAAAAGATAATTTTTGATGTGGAGTGCTACCTAGCATAACCTTGATCATATGTCTAATCATGGCATGAATATTAAGACACGAGTGATTCAAAGTAATAGTTTATCATTTGACATAAAAACAATAATATTTCAAGCATACCAACCAAGCAACTATGTCTTATCAAAATAACATAGCCAAAGAAAGCTCATCCCTACAAAATCATATAGTCTGGCTATGCTCCATCTTCATGTTGGGGAACGTAGTAATTTCAAAATATTCCCTACACACATGCAAGATTATGGTGATGCATAGCAATGAGAGGGGAGAGTGTTGTCTACGTACCCTCGTAGACAAAAAGCGGAAGAGTTAGCACAACGCGGTTGATGTAGTTGTACGTCTTCACGATCCGACCGATCAAGTACCGAACGCACGGCACCTCCGAGTTCAGCACACGTTCAGCCCGATGACGCCCCTCAAACTCCGATCCAGCCGAGTGTTGAGGGAGAGTTTCATCAGCACAACGGCGTGGTGACGATGATGATGTTCTACGGACTCAGCGCTTCGCCTAAGCATCGCTACACTATCATCGAGGTGGACTATGGTGGAGGGGGCACCGCACACGGCTAAAAAATCAAACGATCAATTGTTGTCTCTCTAGGGTGCCCCCTGCCCCCGTATATAAAGGAGCAAGGGGGGAGGTGATGCCGGCCAGGAGGAGGCGCGCCAGGAGGAGTCCTACGGAGTAGGACTCCCTCCCTTTTCCTTGTTGGACTAGGAGTGGAGGGGGAAAGAGGAGGGAGAGAGGAAGGAAAGGGGGCGCGCCGCCCCCTCTCCTTGTCCTATTCGGACTAGGGGGAGGGGTGCGCGGCCCTGCCCTGGCCGCCTCTCCTCTTATCCACAAAGGCCCACTATGGCCCATTAAGCCCCTGGGGGGTTCCGGTAACTCCTCAGTACTCCGGTAAAATCCCGATTTCACCCGGAACACTTCCGATATCTAAATATAGGCTTCCAATATATCAATCTTCATGTCTCGACCATTTTGAGACTCCTCGTCATGTCCGTGATCACATCCGGGACTTCGAACAATCTTCGGTACATCAAAAATCATAAACTCATAATATAACCATCATCGAAATTTTAAGCGTGCGGATCCTATGGGTTCAAGAACTATGTAGACATGACCGAGACACGTCTCCGGTCAATAACCAATAGCGGAACCTGGATGCTCATATTGGCTCCCACATATTCTACGAAGATCTTTACCGGTCAAACCGCATAACAACATACGTTGTTCCCTTTGTCCGAGATTCGATTGTCGGTATCTCAATACTTAGTTCAATCTTGTTACCGGCAAGTCCCTTTACTCGTTCTGTAATACATCATCCCGCAACTAACTCATTAGTTGCAATGTTTGCAAGGCTTAAATGATGTGCATTACCGAGAGGGCCCAGAGATACCTCTCCGACAATCGGAGTGACAAATCCTAATCTCGAAATACGCCAACCCAACAAGTACCTTCGGAGACACCTGTAAAGCACCTTTATAATCACCCAGTTATGTTGTGACGTTTGGTAACACACAAAGTGTTCCTCCGGTAAACGGGAGTTGCATAATCTCATAGTCATAGGAACATGTATAAGTCATGAAGAAAGCAATAGCAACATACTAAACGATCGAGTGCTAAGCTAACAGAATGGGTCAAGTCAATCACATCATTCTCCTAATGATGTGATACCGTTAATCAAATGACAACCCATGTCTATGGCTAGCAAACATAACCATCTTTGATCAACGAGCTAGTCAAATAGAGGCATACTAGTGACACTCTATTTGTCTATGTATTCACACAAGTATTATGTTTCCAGTTAATACAATTATAGCATGAATAATAAACATTTATCATGATATAAGGAAATAAATAATAACTTTATTATTGCCTCTAGGGCATATTTCCTTCACTTCACCACACAAAGCATTCACATCATGCACAACCCCAATGACAAGCCAAGCAATTGGTTCATACTTTTTAACGCGCTTCAGCTTTTTCAACCCTCACGCAATACATGAGCGTAAGCCATGGATATAGCACTATAGATGGAATAGCATATGATGATGGGGTTTATGTGGAGAAGACAAAGAAGGAGAGAGTCTCACATCGACGCGGCTAATCAACGGGCTATGGAGATGCCCATCAATTGATGTCAATGTGAGGAGTAGGGATTGCCATGCAACGGATGCACTAGAGCTATAAGTGTATGAAAGCTCAAACTGGAAACTAAGTGGGTGTGCATCCAACTTGCTTGCTCATGAAGACCTCGGGCATTTGAGGAAGCCCATCATCGAAATATACAAGCCAAGTTCTATAATGAAAATTCCCACTAGTATATGAAAGTGATAACTCAAGAGACTCTATATGAAGAACATGGTGCTACTTTGAAGCACAAGTGTGGTAAAAGGATAGTAACATTGCCGCTTCTGTCTTTTTCTCTCATTTTTTTTTCTATTTTTTGATGGGCTTCTTTGGCCTCTTTTTTTATTTGGACTTCTTTGGCCTCTTTTATTTTGATAACCTCACATGGGACAATGTTTTAATAATGATGATCATCACACTTTTATTTACTTACAACTCGATACTAGAACAAAGATATGACTCTATATGAATGCCTCCGGCGGTGTACCAGGATGTGCAACGATCTAGCGTAGCAATGACATCAAAAAATAGACAAGCCATGAAAACATCATGCTAGCTATCTTACGATCATGCAAAGCAATATGACAATAAATGCTCAAGTCATGTATATGATGATGATGGAAGTTGCATGGCAATATATCTCGGAATGGCTATGGAAATGCCATGATAGGTAGGTATGGTGGCTGTTTTGAGGAAGATATAACGAGGCTTATGTGTGATAGAACGTATCGTATCACGGGGTTTGGATGCACCGGCGAAGTTTGCACCAACTCTCGAGGTGAGAAAGGGCAATGTACGGTACCGAAGAGGCTAGCAATGATGGAAGGGTGAGAGTGCGTATAATCCATGGACTCACATTAGTTATAAAGAACTCATATACTTATTGAAAAAGTTTATTAGCCCTCGAAGCAAAGTACTACTACGCATGCCCCTAGGGGGATAGATTGGTAGAAAAAGACCATCACTCGTCCCGACCGCCACTCATAAGGAAAGCAATGAAAAACACCTCATGCTCCGACTTCGTTACATAACGGTTCACCATACGTGCATGCTACGGGACTTGCAAATCTCAACACAAGTATTTCTTAATTTCACAATTAATCAACTAGCACGACTCTAATATCACCACCTTTATATCACAAAACTATTGTAAGGAATCAAACATATCATATTCAGCGATCTACAAGTTTATGTAGGATTTTATGACTAACCATGTGAATGGCTAGTTCCTGTCATCTTTCTAAATAGATATAAGTGAAGCAAGAGAGTTTAATTCTTTCTATAAAAGATATGCCCATGCTCTAACAAATATAAGTGAAGCAAAAGAGCATTCTACAAATGACGGTTGTCTATGTAAAGAGAAACAGACAATCCAAGCTTCAAATGATATAAGTGAAGCACATGAAGCATTCTATAAAGCCATACTCAAAAGATATAAGTGAAGTGCAATGAGCATTCTATAAATCAACCAAGGGCTATCTCATACCAGCATGGTGCATAAAAGAAAAATGAAAACTAAATGCAAAAGACGCTCCAAGATTTGCACATATCGCATGAACGAAACGAATCTGAAAACATACCGATACTTGTTGAAGAAAGAAGGGATGTCTTCCGGGGCATCCCCAAGCTTAGACGCTTGAGTCTCCTTGAATATTTACTTGGGGTGCTTCGGGCATCCCCAAGCTTGAGCTCTTGCCTCTCTTCCTTCTTCTCACATCGAAACCTTCTCGATCATCGAACACTTCATCCACATAAAACTTCAACAGAAAACTCGGTAAAATCCGTTAGTATAACTAGATGATTCTCCGCGTGTTGCTGCGGAACATTATGTAAGATCAATTGAGTATCAACCTGAATAGACGTAGTTCAAATGAGGTTCCATGAAAGAATAATATCACATAGGTCTCTCACGAAGTACCAGGCAACTGGTAGCATGCTTAAAACCATTAATGTTGTCCTATCCGTAGGAGAAACAAAGTAAACTAAGCCAATCAACTCATACATGCTGATACTATAAAAATGGTAAATTAGGTCGCTTGAACTTAAAAGCTAAACAAAGGATGAAACAAAATTTACCCAGCCGAATGATCAAATAGGGAGGGCAGGGCGTGACTGTTGTATGCATGTATAGGGTGCCAGCAGCCCCGTTTGAGCCACCCGCAGGAAATTTTCTCGTCAGATACTTGTATATTAATGGGAGCAGCAACAATACTATGCAGCAAGGACCACCGAATCGTCCTAGATCCTTGCCATCAGCAAATCATCCGACACTTGCAGCGGGTGGGCTCTGACCAAATCTGAAAATAAGTTTGTCATCCAAGACATATATGGTATCACAGTTGTCGAATGTAAGTATGTAACATGTAACAGAAGAAGCAATCAGAATCATTTTGACATGCTCTCTAAATAAGTATGCAGCCTAACAGAATTTGTATATAATAACTCAGTGCAAAAAATTAATTCAGATATGGGTGCTTGTGCTCTCTAAATAAGTATTGAGACTAACAGAACGTGCATATGATAACTTTGTCAAACATAAAATTAGATATGGGACCTTGTGTACTAATGCGAGTAGCTGTGAGGGAGAGAAAAGGCAGGAGTGGCGTAGGATTTTAGCATAGGCCATATAAAAATGTCATAGGATGCCAACATGCATGCATATATATATATTAGCTTTTGAGAAAAACCTATGACATTCAGATATGACTTCTTCATATTCAACGTGGCAGTGATATTTGATTTTAGCATAATCCACATAAAAATATCATAGGTTGCCAACAGGCATGCATATATATTAGCTTTTGAGGAAATCCCCCAATAAGTATGTACAAAAATAAACACAACCTAGGAAATGGAGAATTGATGAAAGTAAACTGAACTTGATGTCGTTGTTTACATAAGCCTGAACTTCATGTAGCTGTTTACACAAGCCCATGCGGATCCTGCATATAAGTAATTTGGAAGCCTATGTGTAGAGAAATAAACACGAATAATGTATCCATGTTGCACAAAGTGGCGATTTTCTTCTTCTAAGCAGAAGCACTTCTATCTATTTAAGCATAAGAACGTTAGGTTTATTTTTAATTCAACAAACAGAGGTTGATTAGGACAAATTGACTGTCATGCATGGACCTGAGGAGCAAACAAAAATAAACATAAATTCAAGCGCCAAGAGGTGCATGTCAAATCAAATTTTAGGTGCTTAGCTAATTCATATTTCTGAACATTTTGCTCTCTGAATATCAGTGAATAATTCTTACCGTAAATTGCATATACCAATAATTTTGTATCGCAGGTTGAGAGTGAATGACATAATTGTGACCCTGCATCACAACATAGTGAGATGTCAGTTAAGACTAAGAGTCATGTTCTCAAGCATTGTTTACGAAAACTGAAAACATAGATGTACTTATTCTGGGTATGAGGGAGTCATGTTCTTCAGCGAGATTAGATTTTTTTTTACTTCTGAACACTTTCCATTCATCAGGATCTATCTTCCCATTGTTGTTCAAGTGTGCCTCCTTGAATGTCTGTTGGAATTTAAGTTAGCATAAACATATGGATAGTTTTAGTGCTTCTTGCGCATCAACATTCATCTAGATGTGGTGTACCTGCTGGTCCACAATCTGTTCAAAATCATCATAAAAAATATGTAGGCCTGATTCATTCATGATTAACATACCCAAACTGTCAAATTGTAAAGGTAGTGTGCGTGCTTTACTTGGCGGATATAATGGGTTTCATGTTACTTCTTCAATGAGCCAAAGAGTACTGACAGAGCTGGAGGATAAGCATCTAAATGGACAAATCGCAATGTATGGTGGTATGCCCAAAACATCTTGAAGTGGTCTGATCAGTTGTCAGGATTATGTGCAGAATAATTCAGTAAATAAAAGATACATACATCTTCATATTCAACGCTGTTGCTGATGCCTCACGGATCCAATAGTCTGAACGCAACTACGAGAAGGTCATATTAAAATATCAAATAGGGAAAAGAATATATAGATACAAGTCATCCCAAATCGTATATGGCAGCCTACTGTTACTTGAATATCTACACATGGTCAAACACACGCAGTCACACACTGAAAAAGGTGGGAACCAAAGAAAGAAGGTGAGGGAGAAAGAGCCTGAACTGAAGTTGTCCCTCCTGATCTCCGACGGTGCTCCTCGGCATGGTCCGCGGCGACGGACAGCACCCTTCCCCCACGGCGTTCCCAAGAGGCGGACGACATCTAGCATTAGCGGGACCCCTTCCTCTTCGCTCAACGGCTGCAGCTCTGCAACCGGCACTGCATGCTTGCCGACGAGGCACGCCGCGTTCAACGGCAGGAGGATCACGCCGGCAACAACATCAAGTCTGTCTCCTCGTCTGCTTGTGCCGCTCGTCTCGTTGATGGGTGGTGATCGATTTGGTGTGGACTGCTGGGTGCGGGAGGCGGCGGCTAGCATCGGTGCCAGATTTGATAGGCGAACCAAAAAGGTGAAGCAGCGGAGGCCTAATTTGTTGGGAAAAGGAGTGGAAGTGGAAGGGGAACAGGCTGCCATAATCTGGCCGATGCGTTCCTGCTGTGTTCTTGGAGATGAGAAGCCAAGGAGGTGAAGTAACGTGGAGCCAACGCAAGGGTTGGAGTGACGTGGAGCCAACGCAAGGGGTGGAGAGACGACTGTTCTATTCGCTAGCCAAGCGGTAACGGAGGCAGATGAGGACGGAAAGATGCATCGGTGCGCAGCCGCTTTTAGGCCCCTCCTAATGCTCCATCTTGTACAGGTGCTAAGCCTTTCACGTAGGTAAAAAAAATCTGATGTGGCATATTATTTAAGAGGAGAGAGATGAGTGTTGTGACCCAGGAAGAAACAATGCTAAGCGCGTGAACCTAGGCAAAACATTTAAAGAAAAGAAACCCACCAATACGTGAAGAGCTTTAGTTGCTAAATCATTAAATAAAGTAAGCTTAGCAACCAAAAACTAAACACCTATGCATTGTGGAGTATAGTTGCTAAGCTATTTAATGTGCTTAGCACCTCATCTAAGCACCCATGCATTGGGAGTAGCCTTATGGGTCCTACCGGCAGTAACTGAAGCAAACGTGGGTGCTTTCTATTGTGACGGGTCCCGCTTGTAAGCCTCTAATGAAATGTTGATGTGGCAGTATTGCTGATGTGGATAGGCTGCATGTCAAGAAAAATAACATAGTGGGGATGAACTATTTAGGTATTATAAATAAAGCAAATCACCACTCTAAGTACTGTTGCAAACCAATTCATATTTTACTTTTGCATTGTGTCTACTGTAATATAACTTTTTCATGGCTTAATCCACTGATATAAATTGATAGTTTCATCAAAACAAGCAAACTATGCATCAAAAATAAAATCTGTCAAAAATAGAACAGTCTGTAACAATCTGAACATTCACCATACTTATGATAATTGAAAAATTCTGCCAAAATTAGGAAACATAAACAATTTGTACATCAAGACAGTGCAAAAAGAATCAGAACCATTTGACGTTCCAGTAAAAAAATGTAAAATCGTGCACTACAGCAAAAGTTTCTGTCCTGCACCGCACAAACCAATAAGCATTGTAAACATCCTAAAGGCAAACCTTGGCACATTATTTTTATAATACAATGGAATTGTACAAGGGGATAATTATTTTTGTTGAAAAGTTTCTGTAATCAAGATTCACAAAGTTTCCGTGAGCATGAACAAAGTTCAAGGAGCTCTCCCACTTCAACAATGCTGGTCTTTCTCACTTTGACTTTCCTTTTTGAAAAAGTTTTGGGCTCTCCTCTTTATTTTTGTTGTTTTTAAACTAGATGAAAGCACTCAACAGAAATAAATGACTCTCTAAAACTTTCGGGTTGTCTCCCTGGCAGTGCTTTCTTTAAAGTCATTAAGCTAGGCATATAGTGCTCAAGTAATGGATCCACCTGGATCCCAAGGTATATCAAAGCCAATTTTAATTAACAATGATTTGTAATTTAGTAATGAGCACAAGGCAACATATATCATGCAACAACAAAGTCTAACTCTCTTCCTATGCATCGGCATGTCATAAAATAACAATTCATGCACACATAGTAAAGGCCAATGCATAGTATAAACAGTTTCTTGCAATTTTCTCATGTGGGAAACATAGAGAGGTGGAGATATAGTTCCTCTCTCATAATAATTGCAAGTAGGAGCAGCAAGCACATGCATATTATATTCATCAAAATCATCATGTGCAACGGTAAAAGGCAACCCATTAATATAATCCTTAATAAAAGCAAACTTCTCCGATATAGTGTAGTTTGGAGAATTCAAAAGGATAATGGGACTATCATATGTGGGTGCAATAGCAACAATTTCATGTTTAACATAAGGAACTATAGCAAGTTCATCTCCATAAGCATAATTCATATTGGCATTTTGGCCACAAGCATAGTAAGCATCATCAAAAAGGGATATTTCAAGAAAATCAACGGGATCATAACAATCATCATAGCAATCATCCTTCGGTAAGCACGAAGGGGAATTAAATAATGTATGAGTTGAAGAGTTACTCTCATTAGAAGGTGGGCACGGGTAGCTGATCCGCTCTTCCTCCTTTTGTTCTTCGCTCTCCTCCTCATCTTTTTCATCCAATGAGCTCACAGTCTCAGTAATTTCTTCTTCCATAGACTCCTGCAAAATATTAGTCTCTTCTTGGACAGGGGAGACTTTCTCAATAAGTGCATTAATATCGTAATTGTATTCATAATTCTCATAACAATATTTAAGGATAGCTAAATTTTCAGGTCTATAAACCGAATCATCAAAATCTTCAAACTCTTTAAACATAGATTCAATTTCATAAGCACCCATAAAAGCAACACATTTTTTTATTTGTTCCACATCATAGTAAATCATAGATACCATTAGCATAAGAAGCTAAGGTTTTATTATCATTAAATTTGCATGAAAATGGAAGGTGTGGAGCCTTCATCCTAGAGCAACAAGTATAATCATATCTCAAGCATAGTTGTCTAGCATACCACTGCAACATATAAATTTGATCCCATAATAGTTTCCCTTTTTGTGTCAAGCGATAATCCCTAAAGTATTCACGTTGATCCAACATTACTCCCATTACCAAATTGAATGGGGTTTTCTCAGGATTATCAAAGTAGTACGAAATATCTATCACATAACGAGCATCGAGGGTTTTAGGAGGTTCCTCATCTCCATGAGTAGCAAGTACACCTAATTTTTTTGGTATTTCGTGTTCCATATCCATAACTAAAGATAAAGAACAACTAAAAACAACAAATAAAAATTACTTAGTGATAAAGCAAATAAGCACACACGAGAATATTCACCCCACGCTATTGCTACCCAGCAACGGCGCCAGAAAAAGGTCTTGATAACCCACAAGTATAGGGGATCGCAACAGTTTTTGATAAGTAAGAGTGTCGAGCCCAACGAGGAGCTAAAGGTAGAACAAATATTCCCTCAAGTTCTATCGACCACCGATACAACTCTACGCACACTTGACGTTTGCTTTACCTAGAACCAGTATGAAACTAGAAGTAGTTTGTAGGTGTTTTGGGATAGGTTTGCAAGAAAGTAAAGAGCACGTAAATAAAAGCTAGGGGCTGTTGTAAGTAAAGAAGTAATAAAGTAAATATAGCGAGTGTGGAAAAGTGGTGGTAGGAGTTGCGAAATTGTCCCTTAAGCAATTGACTACTTTACTAGACCGATAGCAAGTTTTATATGGGAGAGGCCACTGCTAGCATGTCATCCCTTACTTGGGATTCTATGCACTTATGATTGGAACTATTAGCAAGCATCCGCAACTACTAACGTTCATTAAGGTAAAACCCAACCATAGCATTAAGATATATTGATCCCCCTTCAATCCCGTATGCATCAATTTCTATGCTAGATTGAAGCTTCTGTCACTCTTGCCCTCCAATACATAGTCCTATCAACATACAACTAACCCTATGGTGTGATCCACGCGCGCGCTCATATGATGGGCACCAAAGGACAGCAACATAACCACAAGCAAATTAAATCAATCATAGCAATTCATCAACCACCGATAGGACAACTATAATCTACTCAGACATCATAGGATGGCAACACATCATTGGATAATAATATGAAGCATAAAGCACCATGTTCAAGTAGAGGGTACAACGGGTTGCGGGAGAGTGGACCGCTATAGATAGAGGGGGGAAGGTGATGGAGATGTTGGTGAAGATGGCGGAGGTGTTGGTGTAGATCGCGGTGATGATGATGATGGCCACGGCAGTGTTCCGGCGCCACCGGAAGAGAAGGGGAGAGGGGGCCCCTTCGTCTTCTTCTTCCTTGACCTCCCCCCTAGATGGAAGAAGGGTTTCCCCTCTGGTCCTTGGCCTCCATGGCATGGGAGGGGCGAGAGCCCCTCCGAGATTGGATTTGTCTCTCTGTTTCTCTCTGTTTCTGCGTTCTGTTCTGGTGCCCTTTCACCGTTTTGGGTATATATGAAGATCGGTAACTCCGATTGGATTGAAACCTTCACCGTGTTTTTTTTACCAAAAAATAGCTTTCTTGCAGCCGAAGAAGGGCATCAACCGCCTTACGGGTGGCCCACGAGGGTCAGGGGCGCGCCCGGTGGGGGGGGCAGTGGCGCCCCCCTGCCTCGTGGCCACCTCAGATACCGTTTCGCGTTGATCTTTCTCCCAGATTTTCCAAATATTCCAAAAATAAGCTCCGTCTGTTTTTATCCCGTTTGGATTCCGTTTGATATGGATATTCTGCGAAACATAAAACATGCAACAAACAGAAACTGGCAGTAGGCACTGGATCAATATGTTAGTCCCAAAAATAGTATAAAAAGTTGCCAAATAATATATGAAAGTTGAATAATATTGGCATGGAACAATAAAAAATTATAGATACGACGGAGACGTACCACACCTCTCACAAAACTGCTTTAGGGGATCGTTCCTTGGTATGTGACTCCTCCATTGGCCCAATTAGTTTTTGTTCTAGTACTTTATTCATTGCAAATTTATGCTGCCTAGGTGACCATGTTCTTGAGCTTGCATGTCAAATTTATATGGTTCCAAGTAGTTCTAATACTTGATATAGGCTCTAGGCACTTGTAGGAGTAGTTGCTATTATTTGAAGTTACTAAAATTTCAGAAATTTTCAGAAAATGATGAATAGATCTTTGAGGGGCTCATCGAGCTGAAGCTCGAAGGAAAAGCAAAGTGAAGAAGCTGAGAGGCCCAAATATAATTTGCCTCGCACCGCGGAGGTTCGGCCGTGTGAATGGCCTTCCAATGATTTCTTGAGAGCAGGCGGGATTTATGATGATTTTTATGAATTGGCTGAGAATGCAGGCCTCACCGACTTCCTCCGCGACCAACGCGAATAGTATCTCTTACTCACCAATACTTTCGTGCAAAAATTCTACTATTATCCTAAGGAATCACCTCCTTCAATAGAGTTTCATTTATATGATGTGGTTAAGAAGATGCCACTAAATGAATTTTGCAAGGTTTGCAAAATATCCTTTGAGGGTAGTTTAGAGGAACCACATCGTAAAGATGTGGACGGGTTTATTGATACTATTACTGTAGGGGAAACTAGTAAGGTTTCCGATGCAAGAATCACTAGCATACATTTTCCTGTTTTATGCTACTTTGCCATTTTTGCTAGTCGTTGCTTAATTGGTCATAGAAACTGTGGAAACCTTAGTTTTCCTGATATTATCATTGTGTTCCATGGTTTATTCTGCGATAACACTGTTAGTATGGGCGGTATTATTGCTAAACGGTTAAGTTTGAACCGTACAAAGGGCCCCATTTTTGGAGGTATTTACGCTTCACGCCTTGCTGCACATTATAACATACCTATTAGGCACTATGAAAAAGAAGAAAAATTGCTGACCACTGCTTATTTAGATTATAAGAGTATGGTAGCGCATGACTTTATTGTTAAGAATAGGGAAGAGGCGCTTAAATACAAATTATTCTTTGATAAACATCACCCTGAGACTATTACCTTGCCTGCTCTTTCCTTGTTTGATTTATCTGCAGGACCGCATCTCATTCCGCTGGGGGCCATTCACGCCTACCGGAACCTACATCAGCCACGGAGCCGGAACCACAATTTGAACCTCCACAACAGTCTAATTACCAGCGGGATTCGGAGATGATTGCCAACCGGTGGCAATCGGAGTCTTCTTCATCTCAGTACGACCCCGACTACAACTATGGATATCCGCCAGGCCATCCGTGGCAATAAACCAACTTAGGCCAAAAGCCTAAGCTTGGGGAGTACGTATTTCCCACCTACATTACATTTATGTTCACACACACTCATTGCTAGATGTCGGTGCTCATACTTTTTCATTGTAATATCCATACTAGTTTATTTTCTTTTTTCCTGCTTTCTTCTTGTGTGTTTGATAAACCTTACGAAAATCCAAAAAAATTAGTAATAGATTTTAGTTAGTTTACCTTCCTTTCTCGTAGTAGTAATAATTAAAAAAAACCCAAAAATATTTCCTGTTCTTATTTTTGCTTGTTGGGAGCTTTCCCGTGTAAATAGTTTTTTTCTTTTCTTTTCTTTGGGGGTCGATAGGAGAAGACCATAATGAAATTGTTGAAGTGGCTCTTATATGCATAATTGTTGATTTAACCAAGAGCCCATATTACCTTGTTTTCTCCTGTTTATTGAATGCTCGCAGATTCCAGCTTAGTCCAATGCACGTGCACTCTTATTATTCACATCGTTCGGTCGTGCAAGTGAAAGGCAATTATGACGATATATGATGGACTGATTGAGATAAGAGAAGCTGGTATGAACTCGACCTCTCTTGTTTTGTAAATATGATTAGTTCATCGTTTCTGATTCAGCCTATTATAAATAAACATGTTTGCAATGACAATTAGATATTATAGTTGCTCGTGCCATGCTTGATTAGCTATGAGTTATAATGGTTTACCTTGTGTGCCAACATGCTATTAAAATAGTTGTGATGTGATATAGTGGGGTGGTATCCTCTTTTGAATGATTTAAGTGACTCGATTTGGCACATGTTCATACATGTAACTGAAACCAATCAACATAGCCTTCACGATATTTATGTTCATGGTGGATTATATCCTACTCATGCTTGTACTCAATGTTTATTAATTTTAATGCATGTTCATGACTGTTGTCGCTCTTTAGTTGGTCGTTTCCCAGTCTTTTGCTAGCCTTCACTTGTACTAAGCGGGAATACTGCTTGTGCATCCAATTCCTTAAACCCCAAAGTTATTCCATATGAGTCCACTATACCTTCCTATATGCGGTATCTACCTGTCGTTCCAAGTAAATTTGTATGTGCCAAACTCTATACCTTCAAATGAAATTCTGTTTGTATGCTCGAATAGCTCATATATCAACTAGGGCTGTCCGTATCTTAGGCGGGTTATTCTCAAGAGGAGTGGACTCCGCTCCTCACTCACGAGAAAATGGCTGGTCACCAGGATGCCCAGTCCCATACTTTATGCAAACTAAATCAAAATAATTGCAAACAAAACTCCCCCTGGGACTGTTGCTAGTTGGAGGCACTCGTTGTTTCGAGCAAGCCATGGATTGATGCTTGTTGGTGGAGGGGAGTATAAACTTTACCATTCTATTTGGGAACCGCCTATAATGTGTGTAGCATGGAAGATATCGCCATCTCTTGGTTGTTATGTTGACAATGAAAGTATGCCGCTCAAAATATTACTTATCTCTATTTCAAAATCGAGCTCTGGCACCTCTACAAATCCCTGCTTCCCTCTGCGAAGGGCCTGTCTATTTACTTTCATATTGAGTCATCACCCTCTTATTAAAAAGCACTAGCTGGAGAGCGCTGCTGTCATTTGCATCCATTACTATTAATTTATATTGGGTATGACTATGACTGGATCTCTTTTACCATGAATTACAATATTTAGTCAGTCCTTGATCTTTAAAGGTGCTCTGCATTTATGTTTTGCGGTCTCAGAAAGGGCTAGCGAGATACCATCTTATTATATCATATTATGATTGTTTTGAGAAAGTGTTGTCATCCGAGATTTATTATTATTGCTCGGTAGTTGATTATGCCATTGACATGAGTAAACATGAGACCTAAGTGTTATTGTGAATATGGTTAGTTATAATCTTTGCTGAAAACTTGAATGCTGGCTTTACATATTTACAACAACAGGAGCAAACAGAGTTTGTAAAAGTTTTTCTCTATCACTTTCAGTTTATCAACTGAATTGCTTGAGGACAAGCAAAGGTTTAAGCTTGAGGGAGTTGATACGTCTCCGTCGTATCTACTTTTCCAAACACTTTTGCCCTTGTTTTGGACACTAACTTGCATGATTTGAATGGAACTAACCCGGACTGACGCTGTTTTCAGCAGAATTGCCATGGTGTTAGTTATGTGCAGAAACAAAAGTTCTCGGAATGATCTGAAACTCCACAGAACGTATTTTTGGAAAATATTAAAAATACTGGAAGAAGAATCCACATCAGGGGGCCACACCCTGTCCACGAGGGTGGGGGGCGCCCCCTGCCTCGTGGGCCCCCTGGAGCTCCTCCGACGCCAACTCCAACTCTATATATTTGCTTTCGGGGAGAAAAAAAATAAAGGAGAAGAATTCATCACGTTTTACGATACGGAGCCGCCGCCAAGCCCTAAAACCTCTCGGGAGGGCCGATCTGGAGTCCGTTCGGGGCTCCAGAGAGGGGGATTCGTCGCCGTCGTCATCATCAACCATCCTCCATCACCAATTTCATGATGCTCATCGCCGTGCGTGAGTAATTCCATCGTAGGCTTGCTGGACGGTGATGGGTTGGATGAGATCTATCAAGTAATCGAGTTAGTTTTGTTAGGTTTTGATCCCCAGTATCCACTATGTTCTGAGATTGATGTTGCTATGACTTTGCTATGCTTAATGCTTGTCACTAGGGCCCGAGTGCCATGATTTCAGATCTGAACCTATTATGTTTTCATGAATATATGTGTGTTCTTGATCCCATCTTGCAAGTCTATAGTCACCTACTATGTGTTATGATCCGGCAACCCCGAAGTGACAATAATCGGGACCATTCCCGCTGATGACCATAGTTTGAGGAGTTCATCACTATGTGTTAATGCTTTGGTCCGGTACTCTATTAAAAGGAGGCTTAATATCCCTTAGTTTCCGCTAGGACCCTGCTGCCACGGGAGGGTAGGACAAAAGATGTCATGCAAGTTCTTTTCCATAAGCACGTATGACTATATTCAGAATACATGCCTACATTACATTGATGAATTGGAGCTAGTTCTGTGTCACCCTATGTTATGATTGTTACATGATGAACCGCATCCGGCATAATTCTCTATCACTGATCCAATGCCTACGAGCTTTTCACATATTGTTCTTTGCTTATTTACTTTTCCGTTGCTACTGTTACAATCACTACAAAACCCAAAAATATTACTTTTGCTTTCGTTACCGTTACTTCCATACTACTTTGTTGCAGATACTAAGTTATCTAGGTGTGGTTGAATTGACAACTCAACTGCTAATAATTGAGAATATTCTTTGGCTCCCCTTGTGTCGAATCAATAAATTTGGGTTGAATACTCTACCCTTGAAAACTGTTGCGATCCCCTATACTTGTGGGTTATCAATGCCCATCGATTGATGTTAATGCAAGGAGTAGGGATTGCCATGCAACGGATGCACTAGAGCTATAAATGCATGAAAGCTCAACAACAGAAACTAAGTGGGTGTGCATCCAACTTGCTTGCTCACGAAGACCTGGGGCATTTGAGGAGGCCCATTGTTGGAATATACAAGCCAAGTTCTATAATGAAAAATTCCTCTAGTATATGAAAGTGACAAAACAAGAGACTCTCTATCATGAAAATCATGGTGCTACTTTGAAGCACAAGTGTGGAGAAAAAAGGATAGTAGCATTGTCCCTTTTTATTTTCTTTTTTTGGGCCTTCCTTTTTTGGCCTTTCTCTTTTTTTAGGGGACAATACTCTATGAATGATGATCATCACACTTCTATTTATTTACAACTCAATGATTACAACTTGATACTAGAACAATGTATGACTCTATATGAATGCCTCCGATGGTATGCCGGGATAGTAATGAATCAAGAGTGACATGTATGAAATTTATGAACGGTGGCTTTGCCACAAATACGATGTCAACTACATGATTATGCAAAGCAATATGACAATGATGAACGTGTCATGATAAATGGAACGGTGGAAAGTTGCATGGCAATATGTCTCAGAATGGCTATGGAAATGCCATAATAGGTAGATATGGTGGCTGTTTTGAGGAAGATATAAGGAGGTTTATGTGTGAAAGAGTGTATCATATCACGGGGTTTGGATGCACCGGCGAAGTTTGCACCAACTCTCAATGTGAGAAAGGGCAATGCACAGTACCGAAGAGGCTAGCAATGATGGAAGGATAAGAGTGCGTATAATCCATGGACTCAACATTAGTCATAAAGAACTCATATACTTATTGCAAAAATCTACAAGTCATCAAAAACCAAGCACTACACGCATGCTCCTAGGGGGATAGATTGGTAGGAAAAGACCATCGCTCGTCCCCGACCGCCACTCATAAGGAAGACAATCAAAGAACACCTCATGTTTCAAATTTGTTACATAATGTTTACCATACGTGCATGCTACGGGACTTGCAAACTTCAACACAAGTATTTCTCAATTTCACAACTACTCAACTAGCACAACTTTAATATCACTACTTCCATATCTCAAAACAATCATCAATCATCAAACTTCTCTTAGTATTCAGCACACTCATAAGAAAGTTTTTTACTAGTCTCGAATACTTAGCATATTAGGATTAATTTCCCAATTCAAGCAAATTACCATGCTGTTTAAGACTCTCAAAATAATATAAGTGAAGCATGAGAGAATAATAGTTTCTATAAAACAAATCCACCACCGTGCTCTAAAAGATATAAGTGAAGCACTAGAGCAAAAACTATATAGCTGAAAAGATATAAGTGAAGCGCATAACGTATTCTAATAAATTCCGAATCATGTGTGTTTCTCTCAAAAGGTGTGTACAACAAAGATGATTGTGGTAAACTACAAATAAAGACTCAAATAAAACAAGACACTCCAAGCAAAACACTTATCATGTGGTGAATAAAAATATAGCTCCAAGTAAAGTTACCGATGGAAGTAGACGAAAGAGGGGATGCCTTCCGGGGCATTCCCCAAGCTTTGGCTTTTTGGTGTCCTTAGATTATCTTGGGGTGCTATGGGCATCCCCAAGCTTAGGCTCTTGCCACTCCTTGTTCCATAATCCATCAAATCTTTTACCCAAAACTTGAAAACTTCACAACACAAAACTTAGCAGAAAATCTCGTGAGCTCCGTTAGCGAAACAAAACAAAACACCACTTCAAGGTAATGCAATTCCAACTTCTCTATGGTTTATAAACTATTTTACTAGCCATAGATTTATCAAAATAAGCAAACAACACACGAAAAATAGAATCTGTCAAAAACAGAACAGTCTGTAGTAATCTGTAACTAACACAAACTTCTGGAACTCCAAAAATTCAGCCAAAATTGGACGACCTATAAAATTTGTTTATTGATCAGCAGCAATCGGAATCAATATTTTATCACGTTCTGGTGATTTTTAACAATTATTTGCGTGAATAGAAAGGTTCTGGAATTTTCAGCAAGATCAAATAACTATCATCCAAGAAGATCCTATAGGTTTAACTTGGCACAAACACTAGTTAAAACATAAAAACAAATCTAACCAGAGGCTAGATCAAAGATTTATTTCTAAACAGAAGCAAAAAGCAAAAACTAAAAATAAAATTGGGTTGCCTCCCAACAAGCGCTATCGTTTAACGCCCCTATCTAGGCATAATAGCAATGATAGATCTAGGTATTGCCATCTTTGGTTGGCATTTCTTTAATGAGACATCTATCACCCTTAGGAGTTTCTTTCTTTTTATTAATTATCAAACTTCTAGGAACAAAATCGAAAAATTCATTTGTAGCAAATGGTTCCTTAATGATAGCAAAAAGATTGGGATGAATACTTATAGATTTGAGATCCGCAGTTTCCTTGCTAGAGGATTCACCCTTATTTTTAGGAACATACATAAGCTTGGAAATTTTAGTTGGAGGACTTGGAGTATTTTTTACGGAAGAAAAAGCGGTTCCCAAGTTGGTAATGATACCCTCAAGTTTATCGATTCTAGTGCAATCCTGATTTATTCTTTCATTAACTATGGGTTCCTTCTCCTTAATATTTTTCAAAGTGACTCCTACTTTAGATCCATATTGGGTAATTTGGTTGTGGATCTTTTTATCCAAATTTTCAATTAACTCCACGGTAGCAACTTTATTTTCAATAATTTAAAGTCTTTGCATTACATGCTCCAAATCTATCATAGCATTATAAGAATAAAAAATATGGCTACCCAAGAAATTCCCTCCGGTAATGGTATCAAGGATATATCTGTACCAAGGAGTAGCGCCTACGTAAAAATTGCGGAGAAGAACGGTGTAAGGTCATATTTATCCCTAAGTGTTTTGGTGATTGATGACAATGCATTTGCGGACTAATCGTGTGCCATGAGCTTTCCAGACTCTTCTCTGCTAGGCACAAGACATTTGGATGCCCCTCGAAGACTGACGAAGACGGCGTCTTTTCTACGTTTCCTTTTGGTGGATTTGAGTCGTAGGAAAGCCGTACTATTAAGAGGGGGTCCGCGTTGGAAAGGTTTGGGTGGAATCATCACGTACACGTCTCCTTGTATCCCCTCCTTTCTTCCTTGGAGCTTCCTACGTTTTTCTGCCTCAGATGTCTGGCTGCTTATGTGGTTGCGGTAGTACCGCTCCAGGAGCAACGGTAGTACCGTGGGCATCCACGGTAGTACCGCGCAGGCGCGCGGTAGTACAGCTGGTGCTCACGGTAGTACCGCTCCCCTGGAGCCGTACTACCGCTGCCCACCCGCTAGTGCCGCCCGGGTGCGGTAGTAGGAGCGGATGTAAAAAATTACATCCGCACCTCCACGGTACTACCGCTTTCACCGTGCGGTAGTACCGCGCTAGGCGGCCAGGCAGTAGTACCGCCCCTCGGCAGTACACTACAAGAAATATGTCAACTTATGACCACCACTATTGGTCACTGAATGGTCACAAATTTCCATTTATGACCTTTTTGTGACCAAAAACATAAGGTCAAAAGCTGGGCGTCGTAAACTGACTATAGCGACCTTTCTTCTGGAATGGTCGCAAACGTTTATGACGAAAATAAGTCCACTGTGGCGTTTTGGTCACTAGCAACCTCCCCAGGCCACGTAGGCATCCAGCGTGGCAATCTGACGTGGCACAAGATTCAGCCTGGTCCAATTCGATTTTCTACATGGGCCTAGCCCAACAATTCAGCCTATTTGTGTTTTTTCTATCTGTCAATTTTTGGTTGGGTTCATGGGCCAAGTCCAATATTGCAGCCTTTTTATTGTTGGGTTGTGGCCTTTTTGTCTAAACGAATTTAGTTTTTCTTTTTTCCCAAAAGAAGGGTCCACTAGTCAGATGGGTCCCAGTTGTCAGGTTCTATTAAAGTGGGACCCTTTTGGTAGCATCATATTATTCAGATTACAATTTGACAATTTGACAGAAATAAATAACCATGTTTAAATAAGAACAGACAGAAAACACAAGTAATATTTCAAATAACAACAGCGAGAATCAATCACAGTCATACACATATACTGGGCTCCTTCTGTCATGACACAGTTACAACACAGATGCAAATACAATCAGTCACACAGATATAGGGACAATCACAATGAGAATTGACAATCAGCACAAACTGGGCTCCTGCTCCAGTCAGATGAAACTGTATGCATGACTAACTACGCGACCATAGTCGACTAGGCTACCTTCGCTACACTAGGACATCAATAGAACTATCATCATGCCTTCGGCCGTCGCCCTGTTACATGAATCAGAAGAGAAGAATCAAAACACTGGAGCCAATATATTATGAACAGAACATTCAAAAAAAAGGACAAGTTCTTTAGAAAGATAACACAAATTCAGCTAATACAATGATTTTTGTCCCCAGATAGTTAAGATGATATACTCATTCATACAATGTGACGCAAGAAAATAGAGCACTTTACTCATAGCATGCAGAGTATCATTATTAAGTTCATAGGGTTTATAGTGCTTGGACTTATTAGAGTGGTAGCATATCATCATATACATCCGTATGTTGTAGCCCATTTGAAATGTCTAGAAAGACTTATATTTAGGAATGGAGAGAGTAGAATGTAGCATGCGATAAAACCAAAGGATTAGCCAACAATAAAAGAAGGCACTTAATTAGTTCATTACATTTAGTTAAAACTGCTTCTATGAAGCGCAGGACTAAACCATTTAGTTAACACAGCAAGAAGTGCCAAGGAGCATAGTATAGTACTGCACTAAAAGCACCAAGAATCTTCTGGACCAACAATAGAAACAACCAAGAAGCACTCATTTTTCAATTCATAGGGCTAAAAATATATTTATCAGAATGGCACTGAAATCAACCTCTTTATCTATCATCACAAGGTCAGTATGCTTGATAGGCCCATTATGAGTTGCCCTACGGTAATGCCGCAGATGAGACAGAGGACGCACACATTGCTGTAGACATTAGCAAGACAGGAACCAACAAAATGGTGCTTGCCATCTGCAAGGAGAAAGCAGAATACCAAAAAGGTTAGGAAAACAATATAGAATGATAAAACAAAGAAGAGATGCACCCACTCATTAGAGAAGTAGCATACCCAAAAAATGTGAAGCACAAATGGCCACCAAGAAAGCATATTGTTGTATACATTGACAAGATAGGAACCAACAAAATGCAACAGACTAAAACCAAACTTTATACAGCAGGGAATGATTTACAATAACCAAAAGATTTTGCACAACAAGCAGTAAATAGGTAGTAGATATTAACACCCATGACATAGGACCAGCATAAGAAAACAGCATTGGTGTAGAACAGGCATATAATCAGTGTAGTCAGCAAAAGATAGGGGGAAGAGAAATTGAAAAACCCAGAAAGAGCATTCATATATGAGGCACTAAGCTGTATGAACCAAAAGACTATTGACATCAGCTAGCAAAGAAATGGCAGTTGGCACCACACATATCGGACGACCACATGAAACAGATAGAACAGACTGGTCGACCATAGCTAACATGGTAAATAGAATAATGCACATATTGTAGAAGACACCACCAGCATGGATTCTAAGAAATGGATTGGAAGAGCTCAGGAAACACAATGTTCCTGGTGTGAGAATCAGTAGTACCATCTTCATTTTCAATCAGGATTTTCAAAGCCTTTTTGAGGTCACACGCGACACTGCTACATAAAGCTGGCCATGCGTGAACACAGGTGCATTAAAGTATAGATCAACACTGCATAACACGTGTCCTACAATATTTTGACTCCTACCTATTTTCTTATTTTACAAAAGCTTGCCATGCGTGTATAGATCAACTTTATATTGTGAATACATAAAGCTGGCCATGCGTGAACACAGGTGCATTAAAGAATGAAGAATACATCGACACATAGCACGAACCATGGACAAACATTGGTATGTAACCTGTCTACTCAGTAGGTGCCAATTTAGATGCACTGAATCGACACCAACTTGGGCGAACTGGTGGTATGTGCAAAAACAGCGAAACATTGCAAAAGCTCCTCTTTTCACAAATTGTGTGGTGAGGAACCAGCCTATGCCCCCAATTCGTCCTGCGGAGGCAACTAGCGGCAATGACTTACGCATGACCCCAGTTCCCCACAGCTGATTACCCTTGACTCATCTGAATTCTCCTAACAAGGTAGAAATTGGCAGGTCTATTTGGAGGAAAAAAGGATCTACTAAAATCTAGCTTACTAAATATTGGTCAGATCGCAGGACTGTGCGCGCACACCGCAAATCCAACAGATCACATCTTGAGACAACAGGACCCAAGTCTAACTAAACCGTGCAAACAAGAGGGAGACGGGATCGGAGGAGACACGTTCGCACCTAGCCGGAGCCGACGATGATGTTGTTGATGGGGATGAAGATGAGCTTGACGAAGAAGCCGACGAACCCCATGACGACGAACCCGATCATCGTCCGCGCCGCCACCTTGGTGAACTCTGCGCGCCCAATCAGCGTCAGATCTGGCGAAAGAGGAAATTTCAGGATAGTACTATCAAATCAAAACATTACTCATAAAGTAAAAACAACTTATTACTTGTGACAAACAATCCATTCAGAATGTCAATTTGTCTGGTCGCACTTGTCAGATAAATTACACTAAAACGAACTTAAAAGTCAAGAGTCAACCCCCAGTTCCCCACAGCTGACTACCCTGAATTCATCCCAATTCTCCTAACAAACTAGGAAATTAGCAGTAACCTAACTTATATACTAAATATTGCTCAGAGCAGGAATTTCCTAAGAAGATGTGCTAAAACCCAACATATTCAAAAGCCGAATGTCAACGGAACTCAATTTCGCAGGCCTGCAGCCGCAAAATCCCTGGGGGCAGGCGCGCACACCGCAGATCCAACAGATCACAGCACGAGACAACAGGAACCAAGTCTAACTAAACCGTGCAAGCAAGAGGGAGACGGGATCGGAGGAGACGCGTTCGCACCTAGCCGGAGCCGACGATGATGTTGTTGATGGGGATGAAGATGAGCTTGACGAAGAAGCCGACGAACCCCATGACGACGAACCCGATCGCCGTCCGTGCCGCCACCTTGGTGAACTCTGCGCGCCAAATCAGCGTCAGATCTGGACGGAAACAAACCGGATCCGAAACGAGGAGAGCGGGCGAGCTTGTGGCGGTCCTTACCCTTGCGGTCGGGCTTGTGGCAGCGCTTGACGAGGCGGACGCTGTCCTTGGCGAACTCGCGGAGGGGGTCCACCACGGAGTCGACGGCGTCCATGGCTGCTGCCGGCGGGAAGGCGAGATCTCCGAGCCGACGACGACGACGAGGTCGCGCGCGTGAGGGGAAGGGAGGGGGGAAGCCAACAGGCGAATGGTGTGCTGTTTGGATTTGTGCTCTGGATCTGCGAGGAGGGGAGGAGGAGGCCCGGCGGTGAGCTATGGTGGGAGGATGTGGTCTGAATCGGGGAGAAGGGGGCGGGGGCAACGGCGGCGGTGGGAATGGATCTCCTCGCCGCGGCGGGATGGGGAAGGAGGGGGCAGCGACGGGGGGCTGTCGTCGTTGGTCGTTGCAGGTCAAGAGCAGCGGCGCTTGGGGGGAGGCCGGTGGCGGGGTAGGAGTTGGGACGGCGGAGAGGGAGGTCTGGGTCGGGGAGAGGGAGGAGGCGCCGCATGGGTCGGGGGGAGGGAGAGGGAGGGGAGTGTGCTGCACGATGCTAGGGTTTGGTTGGCCAGCGTGCGTTTAGGAGACATTGGATATGTATGGTGTGGATGGCTCAGATCGGCTTAGGGGGGTGATCCGTGGGAAGGGAGGTTCTGCCTTCTGATTGGTCCAAGAAATGTGTCATTTTGAAACAGGCATAAAAAATTCAAAAAAATCAAAAAAAATGCAAAACCTTCGCGTTGTGTCATCATATGTGGCCAAGTTCCTAGGAAAAATAACAAACTTGTAATACGACAATTATTATAAAAAAAGTGTTCTCAGAAACGAGCTATCACGTGTGGAGATCAATGGCTTTCAAGCCAAATGATCACTCTTATGGCCACATTCATGGCATAGTTTGTTCAAATGATCTCATATTGTGCACAAGGGTGCATATTGGAATGACAAACAATGTTGCTTAAGGAACTTTTCATTTTCTTTGGACGAAAAATTCATTTTCCATTTTTCGAGTGCCCGAAAAGAGATCTTTTTGTGAAGGGCCTACCATATATTAGTTGCAAAATTGTACCAAGTCAATTTTGTAAAATACTAGGACATATTTACTGCACAATTGACCAAATGGTTGGGTGTCAGAAGTTTTGATCCACCTCCCGTGAAAAAGACAAATTTCCGCCGATTCAGCTGGAAGCGGGTCAAATTTGAACTGCAGCTGCCTCATAGTTTGCTATTTATTTTTTCCAAAAATCATTTCTAGGTACATAAGTATCTATTTAATCACAGAAACACCAACAAAATTCCAAGATTCAACCACTAGCTAGGAACGGTCATTCCCGCCGTTTTGACCGCATTTTGAAACGGGCATAAAAAATTCAAAAAAATTAAAAAATTGGGAAACCTTCGCATTGTGTCATCATATGTGGCCAAGCTCCTAGGAAAAATAACAAACTTGTAATATGGCAATTATTTTAAAAAAGTGTTCTCAGAAACGAGCTATCACGTGTGGAGATCAATGGCTTTCAAGCCAAATGATCAATCTTATGGCCACATTCATGGCATAGTTTGTTCAAATGATCTCATATTATGCACAAGGGTGCATATTGGAATGGCAAACAATGTTGCCTAAGTAAGTTTTCATTTTCGTTGGACGAAAAAACCATTTTCCATTTTTCGAGTGCCTAAAAGGAGGTTTTTTTGTGAAGGAACTACCAAATAATTGTTGCAAAAATGGACCAAATCAATTTTATAAAATACTAGGCCATGTTTAATGCACAATTGACCAAATGTTTGGGTGTAAAAAGTTTTGATCCACCTCTCATGAAAAAGACAAATTTCCGCTGATTCAGTTGGAAGCGGGTCAAATTTGAACTGTAGCTGCCTTGTAGTTTGCTATTTATTTTTTCCAAAAATCATTTCTAGGTACATAAGTATCTATTTAATCATAGAAACACCAAAAAAATTCCAAGATTCAACCACTAGCTAGGAACGGTCATTCCCGCCGTTTTGACCGCATTTTGAAACGGGCATAAAAAATTCAAAAAAATCAAAAAATTTGGAAACCTTCGCATTGTGTCATTATATGTGGCCAAGTTCCTAGGAAAAATAACAAACTTGTAATACGACAATTATTTTAAAAAAGTGTTCTCAGAAACGAGCTATCACGTGTGGAGATCAATGGCTTTCAAGCCAAATGATCAATCTTATGGCCACATACATGGCATAGTTTGTTCAAATGATCTCATATTGTGCACAAGGGTGCATATTGGAATGGCAAACAATGTTGCCTAAGGAAGTTTTCATTTTCGTTGGACGAAAAAACCATTTTCCATTTTTCGAGTGCCCGAAAGGAGGTTTTTTTTGTGAAGGAACTACCAAATAATTGTTGCAAAATTGGACCAAATCATTTTTATAAAATACTAGGCCATATTTAATGCACAATTGACAAAATGGTTGGGTGTAAATTTTTTTGATCCACCTCTCATGAAAAAGACAAATTTCCGCCGATTCAGCTGGAAGCGGGTCAAATTTGAACTGCAGCTGCCTCATAGTTTGCTATTTATTTTTTCCAAAAATCATTTCTAGTTACATAAGGACCTATTTAATCATAAATACATGGTTTGGTGGCGATACGTCGAGGTTTGGGCGGTGGCCGAGGGCCCCAACTCTAGAGCGCGTAAACTCGCATGCCCGTCGCGTGGTCACCGCGTGACCATAATGTTGCCATGTGTTCTGGGCGGCCTAGGCATGTCTAGTGGGTTGGGCACTCCCCAGGTTGGTGCTAGGAAGAAAATTACAATATAAGATTCTCATGAGGAGACCGATCGATGCTCAAACATGAATTAGCAGCCAAGTGTTTGATTAGCGGTACGGGAAATGCACATGGCCAATGGGCGTGAGTTTTGGCTGAGGATGATCATCTACTAAGGAGAATGTCTTCACAAATTTTGATCTCAAAAGGAGGATCCTAGGTGGTACTTGCTTTGCAAAGTACCAGGCTGGACAAAAATATGAATGTTGAAGCTGGGCTCAAAATAATGAATGGAGTGATCTGAAATTTTGTGGAGGATGGTTATTTGGGCATAGGAAAGCACTGTAGCAAATTGATACCATTTGGACATGCCAAAGTAGTACTTCCTTCACAATGCTCTTCTATGGACAGAAACTTGGGAAAACTAGTGAGAGAGATTGGATGAATGAAATGAGCTCAAAATTGGTGCAGGTAAGTTACTTAGGTATGGTCATGCGCTGGTAAATTTTCAGATCATTTGGGTAAGCCTTCTCTCGAGGTAGAAACTTTGGAAATTTCTCGAGAAAGATTTACTAGGAAAATTGAGCTGAATATTATCATGTGGCAATGATTTGGGTATGGAAGAGTGCCCGAAAAGTTTGAGGGTAATAGGAGGGGTCTATATAACACTTGCTTTGCAACGTGCCAATTTGGCCATAAAATATAAATTGAACCTGGGCTCACATAGATGATTTGACTGAGCTGCAATTTGGAGGAGGGTGATAATTTGGGCATATGAAGGAACTGTATAAATTTCATGTCATTTAGAGATATAAAAAAGGTACTTCCTTCACAATGCTTCTAGGTGGACAAAAACTTTGGAAATTTGCCGAAGAAGATTTGCTAGGCAAATGGAGCTGAATTTTGTCATGCGGTAATAATTTGGATAGGAAAGAGTGCCCAAAAATTCCGAGGGCAATCAAGAATATATAAATAGCACGTCCTTCATAAAGTGTTGTTGTGAACAGAATAGGAAAATGAATATTGTTGAATTAGTTTTGAACTAGGCAAGGAAGGATTTTTACATATTTGATGAAGATATGCCCCAAAGAATTTATGAGATTTTTTTGGGAATTTTGGGAATGATAGAAATATAGGTTGCTTCACAACCTAGGGCAAAAACTGCCACATGGACATGACACATAGGCAAAACTGATGAGATGGTGCCTAGTCATCAGAACCCACCACAATCTACAAGGCTATGACCATCTATATTGGTCATTAACAACTAGAAATAAGGCAGTGGACTAGCACTGTTTGCTTTGTGACCATTTCGTGTAAGGAAATTACGACCTTTTTGACCAAAATGGTCGCAATGGTTTAGGGTTTGGAGCCCCCTGGACAGCTTTTGACCAATTGGTCTAAAATGGTCATAAATTTATGACCAATTCTTCGAGGGTCACTGACAGAAGGTCATAAGTTGACATATTTCTTGTAGTGGTACTACTGTGTCGAGTTTTTTCTACTTCCGTTCTTTTGCGGAAGTATGCACGGAAGTTCCCTTTCCTCATATCGGACTTTTGCCTCACGGTAGTACCGCGCTGTGGGTGTGTTAGTACCGCACTACCGTGCGGTAGTACCGCTTGGTTGCAAGCAGTACTACCGCGCGGCCTTGCGGTAGTACCGCTGGCCATGCGCGGTAGTACCGCTGGCCGCGGGCTGGTAGGTGGGTAACGGTTGGATCTTTTCTCCACACTATATAAAGGGCCCCGTTGACTTACCTCTTCCACCATTAATGCTCCATTATTGCTCCAAGCTCCATTTTCGCCCGATCTCACTCCCTAGCCAACCAAACTTGTTGATTTGCTTGGGAGTGGTTGAGAAGGCCCCGATCTACACTTCCACCGAGAGATATTTGATTCCCCCTACTAATCCCTTGCGGATCTTGTTACTCTTGGGTGTTTGAGCATCCTAGACGGTTGAGGTCACTGCGAAGCCATAGTCCATTGTGGTGAAGCTTCGTGGTGTCGTTGGGAGCCTCCAATTAAGTTGTGGAGATTGCCCCAACCTCGTTTGCTGTTTGTAAAGGTTCGGTCGCCGCTCCAAGGGCACCAATAGTGGAATCACGGCATCTCGCATTGTGTGAGGGCGTGAGGAGGATATACGGTGGCCCTAGTGGCTTCTTGGGGAGCATTGTGCCTCCACACCGCTCCAACGGAGACGTACTTCCTCTCAAAGGGAAGGAACTTCGGCAACACATCCTCGTCTCCACTGTCTCCACTTTTGGTTATCTCGTGCCTTTACTTGTGTAGCTTATTTGTTTCATATATCTTGCTTGCTTGTGTTCCTATTCGTGTTGCATCATATAGGTTGCTCATCTAGTTGCATATCTAGACAACCTATTTTGATGCAAAGTTTAAATTGCTAAAGAAAAGCTAAAAATTGTTAGTTGCCTATTCACCCCCCCTCTAGTCAACCATATCGATCCTTTCAATTGGTATCAGAGCCTCGTATCTTTATTAAGGACTTTACCGTCCAAAGAGTATGGTTGATACCGTAGACGGAGCGGAGGAACACTCCGGTGTGAATCCTATCTCGTCTACGGGCGATGGGGGAACTTCGGTCTCTCGTGAGGAGTTCAATGTAGCCTTGGAGACATTGAAAACCTCCATGACGACCGAAGTTGAAAGCATGTTTACTAAATTTCTTGAGGGGCTTAAACTCTCCACCGCACCGTTGAAAGTGGGGGATCCCGCCAACAAGGTGTCGGATGCTATCCCCGACAAGGGGGAAGCTAGTAGTGAAAAGGCTCCTTCTTCTAGTGGCAAGAATGGCACCGGCATCTTTGCCCATGTGGAACCACCACTTGTTTATGGTGGACCGGTTCCTTCTACTCATTTGAATCATGCCGGTCCTCCTCCTAAGATTGTGAAAAATGAGGATTTTGATTCTTGGGTTTACCGCTTTAAACGTCATTTAAATCATGTGAACACTAACCTTTGGAGAATCATTGAAGAAGGTTTCTACCCACATGATCCAAGCAACTTCACTCCTCGAGAAGCCGCGGACAATCAATTCAATGAGAATGCTCTCTTCATCATTCAAGATGCAATTCCACCCAAAGACCTACCTCATCTTCGTCCCTTCTCCTTGGCCAAAGATGCATGGCATTGTGTCGTGTCTCTCTACCGGGGAAGCTCAAGCATTCAATGCTCCAACTATGAAGTGGTACAAGATGAGGCCGATGAGTTTGCAATGAAGGAAGATGAAGAACCTCATGAGCTTTATCGGAGAGTCACCAAACTCGCGGTCTCACTACGAGATCACGGGAGCAAGGACACGGATGACAATTAAATCAAGCGCAAATTCCTCAAGGCAATGATGCCCTACCACAAGGCCATGTCCTCCGTCATCCGCCAAAGACCGGACTTCCACACTTTGACCTCAAGCGAGGTGTTGGATGAGTTTGTGGCCATGAACATTTTGGACAAGACCGCCGACAATGCGGTGCTCCGTTCTCAACGGGCAAAGAAGCCTAACCTTGCTTTGAAGGCCAAGCTCACCATGGAAGAAGAACAAGAGGAAGAAGAGGAGAGCAACCCCGAAGATACAAAGTATGCATATCATGAACACATGGCACTTGCTTCAAGGCAATTTTGGAGCAAGAAAAACTCGAGGCCCAACTTTAGCAAAAACAACTCGAGTGGCACAAGGGGCAAGCAACGTGTAAGGACTTGCTACAATTGCGGCAACGTGAGTCATTTTGTTGCGGAATGCCCGTATGAGAAGAGGGAAGACAATGGTGGCAAACTCATCCGAAAGGACAAGGACAAGTCGTTCCCCAACAAGAACAACTTCACCAAGAAGACTCCTCCCAAGGCCTTGGTTGTGCAAGAAGAGTACAATGAGGATGATGACGATGATGAAGATGATGAGTCGGTTGCCATGGCCTCCGTTGCCATTGCAACAACGTCACGAGTGTCTCTCTTCGACTCACCCAACGAGAGCATCAACGCCAAGTGCCTCATGGCTAAAGCCACCAACAAGGTAACCTCCAACATCAAAACTACCATCATTAATCATCCTTCCCCATCGGATAGCATTAATGAAGTTGAGGGAGCTAATGTGGAGGCTAACGAGTTTGAGGCCTTTATGGGCAAACTCAAGGGAAAATCCAAGAAGCACTTTGTTGCTCTCTTGGAACAACTTGGTGAGGCCAATGACATGATCGAGGCTCACGAAGACACCATCTCGAAGATGGAAGGGCATAGTCGTGACTATGCCGATGAGATTTCGGATCTTTCCAATGCTCTTGAGGAAGAGCGTGGTCTTCATTTGGCTCTTGAGGAGTCACACAACGTTGATCATGCTAAGTTAGAGAAAGATTATGATCATGCCCTCGTTGTTTCTCGTGTGCTAAATTCCGAGAAGGCCAAACTTGGGGTTGATCTTGCTAAACTCAAAGAGGAGTTTGATATACTTGACAAGGCCCACAAGGCCTTGAAGGGTACTCACGCTAGTCTCAAGGAGTCTCATGATCAACTCCAAGTGAAGCTAACTATGGAGAAAGCAACTTTTCCTCATATGGTTTTGTTTGATAATGCAAATGCTACTAACCCGTGTTGTGAGCATATGCATCTTGTTGAAGAAAATGCTAAGTTGAAGGCGCAACTTGAGAGAGGTCTTGCGACGTGCATACAAGGCAAGAAGAACCTCAACGATCTCTTGATCAACCAAAAGGGAGGTGTGGCGAAGGAAGGGGTTGGGTACGTTCCCGACTCCAAGAACAAGAAGAAGAATGACAAGACCAAATGACCTCCTCCCCTCATGCAAACCTTTGTGAGGGCGGGAGAGAGTGTCCATGAGGAGAAGAAGAAGAACAAAGTCAAGAAGGGCAATGTCTCCTCTCCCAACAAAGCCGGTGATTTTAATCCTTCTTATGTGTTATGCCGAGCTAGTGATGGGCATGTTTATGCCAAATTTGTTGGTTCTCTTCATGAGCACATTGAATGGTCTATTTGGGTTCCTAAGACCCTTGTTACTAACATCAAAGGACCCATTACAAAATGGGTACCTAAAACCAAGCATTGATCTCTTGTAGGTGTTTGCTTCCGGTGGTGGATCATGGTTGCTCGATAGCGGAGCTACAAATCATATGACCGGAAGCAAGGACTTGGTGGTGGACGTGCACAAGGCTCCATCTATGCCCACCAATGTCGAGTGGGGTGACGCCTCTTCTTCTAAGGTATTGGGACTTGGCAAGGTTGTCATCTCTCATGATCTCACGATCGAGAAGGTCATGCTTGTTGAGTCCCTTGCATACAATTTACTTTCCGTTCGTCAACTTGCAATCATGGGCTTTGCCACATTCTTTGATATCGATACCGTGGCCCTCTTGTGGAGCAAGACTCTTAAAGTAGCCTTTGTTGGGCATGTCGAGAACGGTCTATATGTGATTAACTTTTTGGAGCGACCCACTAAGACCGCGACATGCCTAATGGCTAAAGTTGATGTAGGATGGCTTTGGCATCGCCGTTTAGCCCATGTCAATATGAGATCTTTGCAAAGTCTCCTAAAGGGGGACCATGTCCGTGGACTAACGAATGTTAGTTTTGCTAAAGATCGTGCTTGCAGTGCCTGTATCGAAGGAAAGCTACATGAGAAGGCTCACCCTCCCACGACTATCATTTATTCAAAGAGGCCTTTGGAGATCCTTCACATGGATCTCTTTGGGCCTCCATCCTTCGATAGTCTTGGGGGTAGGAAGTATTGCTTGGTGATTGTGGATGACTACTCAAGGTACACGTGGGTGTATTTCTTCAAGAGGAAGAGCGAGACCCAACAAACCGTCATTGACTTTGCAAATGAAGCACAACGTCAACACAATGCAAAGATCTTGACAATAAGAAGTGACAACGGCACCGAGTTCAAGAACTACACCTTGGATGAATTTCTTAGTGATGAGGGAATCAAGCATCAATATTCCGCACCATACACCCCTCAACAAAACGGTGTTGCGGAGAGAAAGAACCGGACGTTGATGGATGCGGCAAGGACTATGATGGCGGAGTTCAAGTCTCCGTACAACTTTTGGGCCGAAGCCATCAACACCGCGTGTCATGCATCCAATCGGCTCTACCTCCGCAAGGGCTTGAACAAGACTCCATATGAGATACTCACCGGTAACAAGCCCAACCTCAAGTACTTCCGGGTATTCGGGTGTAAGTGTTTCATTCTCAAGACAGGTGTTCGGTTGTCTAAATTTGAGGCTAGAGCTTATGCGGGCATATTCGTTGGTTATGCTACAAACTCTCATGCTTACCGTGTCCTCAATAAATCCACGGGACTTATTGAGGAGACGTGTAACGTGGAGTTTGATGAGAATAACGGCTCCCAAGTGGAGCAAAGTGGCACTTCTGATGTAGGTGATGAAATTCCTCCTCAAGCCATAAGAAGAATGGGTGTTGGTTTCATCCTACCCATTGAGGAACCCCTTGCGGCCGAAGGAGAAGGACAATGCTCCACTCTAGTGGAGCCATCACCAACCCAAGGCCCACACGCTTCCGAAGAACAAAGTGAAGGCCCTCAACCCCATGAACAAGACCAAGGGCAAGATCATACTCAAGACGGTGTTGACACACCGAGTGATGCCCAAGGTCAAGTTCTCTCCCCCGAGCAAGTTCAAGACCAAGAACAAGTTCATGACGACGCTCAAGATGATCAAGTAAATGCTCCTCAACTCACCACCGAGGAGGAATTAGAGCGTCGTGCCGCCAAGGTTGCTTCCAAGCTCTCCACCAAGGATCATCTCATGACGAATGTGCTTGGAAGCTTAAGAAAGGGGGTAAGCACTCGTAGATAATTAGCAAATTATTGTGAGCATCACGCGTTTGTCTCTTGTGTGGAACCTCTCAAGGTCTATGAGGCGCTAGAAGATCCGCATTGGCTCAATGCCATGCATGAAGAACTCAACAACTTCGAGCGCAACAAAGTGTGGAGATTGGTGCCAAGGCCAACGGGGAACCACAGTGTCATTGGAACCAAGTGGATATTCAAGAACAAGCAAGATGCCCATGGGATTATCATTCGCAACAAGGCTCGTTTGGTAGCACAAGGCTACTCCCAAGTCGAGGGTATCGACTACGGTGAAACCTTTGCTCCCGTCGCTCGTCTTGAATCCATTCGCATGTTGATTGCATATGCTTCTCATCATAACTTTAAGTTACATCAAATGGATGTGAAGAGTGCTTTTCTTAATGGTCCCATTAATGAATTGGTGTACGTCAAGCAACCCCCCGGGTTCGAGGATCCCTACTTTCCCGATCATGTGTATCAACTCGATAAGGCACTCTATGGCCTTAAACAAGCCCCACGTGCGTGGTATGACCACCTTACCGAGTTGTTACAAGACCGTGGGTTTGAAGTTGGGATAATCGACCCCACTCTTTTTACTAAGAAGGTTAAAGGGGAGTTGTTTGTGTGCCAATTATATGTTGATGATATTATCTTTGGTCTCCTAACAAAGCTTTCAATGAGGAATTTGCCGCTCTCATGACCTCAAAGTTCGAGATGTCTTCCCTAACTTCTTTCTCGGGTTCAAAGTGAAGCAAAGAAGAGAAGGAACCTTCATCAATCAATCCAAATACACTCAAGACATGCTCAAGAGATTCAAGCTAAGTGACGTCAAGCCGGCTTCCACTCCAATGCCCACCAAGTGCCAACTTGACTTAGATCCCAATGGTAAAGTGGTGGATCAAAAGGTATATTGTTCCATGATTGGATCCTTGCTTTACCTTTGTGCATCTAGACCGAACATCATGTTGAGTGTGGGAATTTGTGCACGGTTTCAAGCCGCACCTAAGGAAAGTCACTATGTGGCGGTCAAACGAATCTTTCGATATTTGGCTCATACCCCAAACTTTGGCTTATGGTACCCAAGAGGATCAAACTTCAAGCTTGTAGGGTACTCGGATTCCGATTGGGCGGGAGACAAAGTGGATAGGAAGTCCACCTCCGGAGGGTGCCAATTCCTTGGTTGCTCTTTGGTAAGTTGGTCTTCCAAAAAGCAAAGTTGTGTGTCTCTCTATTCCACCGAAGCGGAGTATGTTGCGGCCGGTAGTTGTTGTGCACAACTCTTATGGATGAGGCAAACTTTAAAGGGTTATGGTGTCACTTGTGACAAAGTGCCTCTTTGGTGTGACAATGAAAGTGCCATCAAGATCTCTCTCAACCCGGTGCAACACTTCAAGACGAAGCATATTGAGATCCGGTATCACTTCATCCGGGATCACATTAGGCGAGGAGAGATTGAGCTCAACTACGTCAACACTCATGATAACCTTGCAGATATCTTCATGAAGCCCTTGGATGAAGCAAGATTTCGCGAGTTAAGGCATGAGCTAAATATCATTGATTCGAGCAATGTTGCTTGAACCCTTGCACACCCCACTGCACGCAACTTGTTGTCTTGTTTAGATGTAGGCATGAACATAGGGGGAGTGATGTTCTCTCAATGAACTCTCCCTCCCCCCATTATGCATAAATCAATCGAGTCTTTCACATTAGCCATGTTTGATGGTGCTTGTGCTTCAAAGACGAGTTTTGGTCATGGACCCAAGGATAATTCTTCGCGGTGCCATACCAATTGACTCAAACATAGGTGGCTACGGCCACCGCCCTCTCTTTTGGAGAGGTGGTGTCTCGTGTTTGGTTCGTTTGTCGTTTGCCCTTCTGGTTTTGTGTGTTGCGTGGTCTTGTGGTGTGGTGTTGGCTCGGAGTAGTTTGTGCAAAGATCCTGTCTTTTTCGTGCTCGAAACGTGCATTCTCTTGAGCCCACGGCACTACCGCGTCTGGGCGCGGTACTACCGCTTGGGAGGCACGGTACTACCGCACCCAGCACGGTACTACCGCACCTTGCGGTACTACCGTGTCTGGGCACGGTACTACCGCACCGTCAAGGGCGCGTGGGGAGGTTATGACTCGGGCAGGGGAGTTCCAACTCCCCATACCCATTCATTGTCTCTCTCTCTCCACGTCTCTCCCTCTTAAGAACGGCGCTGGAGGCCCTCGCCGGATCTTCGTCTCCGGCCACTCTCCTCGGATTCCGACCGGTGGGATCGTTCCCCACCACTTCCTCTTGCCATGGACCAAGGTTTTTCCCCAAATCCCTCTTTTTCTTGGCTGTTCTCTTGCTTCTAGGCTTTTGGGGAGAAACTTGTTGTTCTTGAGATTTTAGGCCAAATCTTTGCAAGAGTAGGATGTAGGAGAGTCGTGATGCGTAGGAAACATACTTGATATGCTGTCTTGTGGTAGCTTTGTCCAACCGTAGTACCGCCGTGATTTCGCGGGCTATCTCAGATTTGAACCGTCTCAGATCTGACACGGTGCGGTACTACCATGCCCGATGTGCGATACTACTGCGTGCGCGGTACTACCGCCCGTCAGGCGCGGTACTACCGTTCCGCAGGCGCGGTACTACCGCGCCGGCCGTACTACCGTAGGGTTCAAAACTCTCTCTAGGCATGTATCATGTGTGCTTTCTACTTGTTTCACTTGTCTTTGTTGTGATCTTTGCATTAATCTCTCTTGGCTTTTGTGGGTGTTTTTGCGTTCTGTGTCTCAGGTGGTGGCTCTTGTCGTTCCAATCCCAGTCGTGACACTAGCTCCAAGCGTCTGCGCAACCCCCAAGATGAAGCCCCAGAGGGCTCCAATGCCCCCAAGCGCAATTTCAAGACCACTGCCAGCAAGCTCAAGGAACCGGCTAAGGCCATGGACGAGATCTCCACCACTGAGTATGTCGAGCGCCGGAAGATCAATCGCTATGTGAATCCTCGGGCTACCCTCAAAGGCACCGAGATGTTCTGGACCAAGCAACAGGTTCTCATCTATCTGGATGTGATCAAGAACAAGCAGAACACCTTTGTGGATGTCAAGTGGATTGATATGCATCACCTGCGGAAAGACAAGTTTCGTGACTATTTTGGAGAGGCTCTGGACTTGGTGGAGCAGTTTGCTATTGAGCCGGTGATCTCCTTTCACCTTGACTATGACCCTGAGCTTATCTGTCAGTTCTTTGCCTCAGTGTACTTTCATCCCGGGGTGGAGCGGAGGATGACTTGGATGACCAATGGCCGTCAGCTGTCTGCTACATGGAAAGAGTTCATGGATCTGCTGCACATTCCTGATGACGGGCTCCACACCCCAGTTGGTGTCCGTCCCCATGCCAACTCTGAGTCTGCCAACAAGAACCTGCTTCAGCCCTTCCTTGTTGAGAAGGTACTCCCCAATGGAAAGTCTACTTGGGTGTTGAACTCTTTTCTGGATATCATGCATCGCATCTTCCACAACACTCTGTTCCCACGCATTGGCGACAAGGACAAGGTTCATGCATATCTAGTGGACATGTTGCTCTTGTGTGCAGAGGCACGTTCTTCTCAGACTCAGCCACTTGATGTCTCTCACATCATGTGGTGTGAGCTTCGGTTTGCAGTGTTCACTCGCAAGGTTCCTATTTATGGACCGTACCTGTTTCTGCTGCTCTCTACCACTTGGGAGAAGACGTATCCAGGTGATGAGTTCCTTGCTCCAGACTGGATCCGCCATGAGTCCATCTGCCTCTGCGTCAAGCCCAACTGGGCCAACACCACTACTCGTGCTGAGGCATCTTCTGCTAGGAGGGCTGCTGGTCAGGGGGAGGCTGCTGAGGACCATGCTGAGGACCGTGCTGAGGACTGTGCTGCTGAGGACCGTGCTGCCAGGTTCACCACTTCTTCCTCTGAGTCATCATGGGCCAAGAAGCTGAAGGACAAGATGAAGACTCTCTTCTGCATGCAGGCGAAGGGACAGTACAGGGCTCACGTGTCTGACAAGGAGAGTCGCCGCCGTGACAAGAAAGTGATGAGGCTCTTTGGCGAGGATGTGTCTGGCGGGTTTGAGGACGTCATCACTCCTGAGGCTGCCTGGATGTCTAAGCAGGGCTACAAGTGGACCAGTTCAGAGGATGACATGGAGGAGAATATCCCCACCGCCGAGTCTGACGAGGAGCACCAGGAGCAGTGGGACGACTTCTCTGCTTGAGCTACCACTTGTGTTGTAGGTGTCCTCTCTGCCTTTTTGGCGTCTCGATGCCAAAGGGGGAGAGAGTGTAGGGATTTGCGTGTGTCGTGCTTGGTGTGTTTGTGGTGTGTTTGTTTGGACCTCGTTTGCCTCGTTTGCCTCGTTTGCTTTTGTTTGGTTTGTGTCTTCGAGACCTATCCTCCATATGGTGTAAGACATATGCACTCTATCTATCTATCTATCTATCTATCTTAGTTAACTTATGTTTGGTATATCTTGTCTAGTGATAGATATGCTTTGTCTCTATAATATAGGGGGAGCTGTGATCCTAGTATTCGTGTGCCGTGCAGTCCAAAGCACTCATCTAGGTGGCACACATCTAGGGGGAGCCCGTCTATATTATAGAGAGGAGGGGTTTGCATTTACTTAATATTATTTTCTTTGTGCAAATCCCGTTTTGTCATCAATCCACCAAAAAGGGGGAGATTGTAAGGTCATATTTATCCCTAAGTGTTTTGGTGATTGATGACAACACATTTGCGGACTAATCGTGTGCCATGAGCTTTCCAGACTCTTCTCTGCTAGGCACAAGACGTTTGGATGCCCCTCGAAGACTGACGAAGACGGCGTCTTTTCTACGTTTCCTTTTGGTGGATTTGAGTCGTAGGAAAGCCGTACTATTAAGAGGGGGTCCGCATTGGAAAGGTTTGGGTGGAATCATCACGTACACGTCTCCTTGTATCCCCTCCTTTCTTCCTTGGAGCTTCCTACGTTTTTCTGCCTCAGATGTCTGGCTGCTTATGTGGTTGCGGTAGTACCGCTCCAGGAGCAACGGTAGTACCGTGGGCATCCACGGTAGTACCGCGCAGGCGCGCGGTAGTACCACTGGTGCTCACGGGTAGTACTGCTCCCCTGGAGCCGTACTACCGCTGCCCACCCGCTAGTGCCGCCCGGGTGCGGTAGTAGGAGCGGATGTAAAAAATTACATCCGCACCTCCATGGTACTACCGCTTTTGCCGTGCGGTAGTACCGCGCTAGGCGGCCAGGCAGTAGTACCGCCCCTCGGCAGTACTACTGTGTCGAGTTTTTTCTACTTCCGTTCTTTTGCGGAAGTATGCACGGAAGTTCCCTTTCCTCCTATCGGACTTTTGCCTCACGGTAGTACCGCGCTGTGGGCGCGGTAGTACCGCACTACCGTGCGGTAGTACCGCTTGGTTGCAAGCAGTACTACCGTGCGGCCTTGCGGTAGTACCGCTGGCCATGCGCGGTAGTACCGCTGGCCGCGGGCTGGTAGGTGGGTAACGGTTGGATCTTTTCTCCACACTATATAAAGGGCCCCGTTGACTTACCTCTTCCACCATTAATGCTCCATTATTGCTCCAAGCTCCATTTTCGCCCGATCTCACTCCCTAGCCAACCAAACTTGTTGATTTTCTTGGGAGTGGTTGAGAAGGCCCTGATCTACACTTCCACCGAGAGATATTTGATTCCCCCCTACTAATCCCTTGCGGATCTTGTTACTCTTGGGTGTTTGAGCATCCTAGACGGTTGAGGTCACCGCGAAGCCATAGTCCATTGTGGTGAAGCTTCGTGGTGTCGTTGGGAGCCTCCAATTGAGTTGTGGAGATTGCCCCAACCTCGTTTGTAAAGGTTCGGTCGCCGCCTCCAAGGGCACCAATAGTGGAATCACGGCATCTCGCATTGTGTGAGGGCGTGAGGAGATTACGGTGGCCCTAGTGGCTTCTTGGGGAGCATTGTGCCTCCACACCGCTCCAACGGAGACGTACTTCCTCTCAAAGGGAAGGAACTTCGGCAACACATCCTCGTCTCCACCGTCTCCACTTTTGGTTATCTCGTGCCTTTACTTGTGTAGCTTATTTGTTTCATATATCTTGGTTGCTTGTGTTCCTATTAGTGTTGCATCATATAGGTTGCTCATCTAGTTGCATATCTAGACAACTATTTTGATGCAAAGTTTAATTTGCTAAAGAAAAGCTAAAAATTGTTAGTTGCCTATTCACCCCCCTCTAGTCAACCATATCGATCCTTTCAACGGAAGTAGATTGCTTCCTGGTAGATCTATTTTGAGCATTGCAAATTCTATACCAAGTGTCTTTTAGATTTTCTACTTCCCTTTGCTTAAAATTAAGAACTTCGTTTTCAGGAGACAACGGAGAAGATAGGGGACTAGCCATAATGACAAGTAAGCAATCCAACACACGAGCAAACAAGAAGCTCGCGAAAAAGAGGCGAACGGAAAAGCGAGAGGGCGAATTAAACGGCAAGGGTGAAGTGGGGGAGAGGAAAATGAGAGGCAAATGGAAAATAATGTAATGCGGGAGATAAGAGTTTGTGATGGGTACTTGGTATGTTGACTTTTGCGTATACTCCCCGGCAATGGCGCCAGAAATCCTTCTTGCTACCTCTTGAGCACTGCGTTGGTTTTCCCTTGAAGAGGAAAGGGTGATGCAGTAAAGCAGCATAAGTATTTCCCTCAGTTTTTGAGAACCAAGGTATCAATCTAGTAGGAGACCACGCACGAGTCCCTCACACCTACACAAACAAATAAAATCCTCGCAACCAATGCAATAAAGGGGTTGTCAATCCCTTCACGGTCACTTACGAAAGTGAGATTTAATAGATATGATAAGATAATATTTTTGGTATTTTTATGATAAAGATCAAAAGTAAAGAAAGCAAAATAAACGGTGCCAGAAATAGCTTGTTGTCGGAAGATTAATATGATGGAAAATAGACCCCGGGGCCATAGGTTTCACCAGTGGCCTCTCTCATGAGCATAATTATTATGGTGGGTATACAAATTACTGTTGAGCAATTGACATAATTGAGCATAATTATGAGAATATCTAGGTATGATCATGTATATAGGCATCACGTCCGAGACAAGTAGATCGACTCCTGCCTGCATCTACTACTATTACTCCACACATCGACCGCTATCCAGCATGCATCTAGAGTATTAAGTTCAAAAGAACAGAGTAACGCTTTAAGTAAGATGACATGATGTAGAGGGATAAACTCATGCACTATGATATAAACCCCATCTTGTTATCCTCGATGGCAACAATACAATATGTGCCTTGCTGCCCCTACTGTCACTGGGGAAGGACACCGCAAAATTGAACCCAAAGCTAAGCACTTCTCCCATTGCAAGAAAGATCAATCTAGTAGGCCAAACCAAACTGATAATTCAAAGAGACTTGCAAAGATAACCAATCATACATAAAAGAATTCAGAGAAGATTCAAATATTGTTCATAGATAAACTTGATCATAAACCCACAATTCATCGGTCTCAACAAACACACCGCAAAAGAAGATTACATCGAATAGATCTCCACGAGAGAGGGGGAGAACATTGTATTGAGATCCAAAAAGAAAGAAGAAGCCATCTAGCTAATAACTATGGACCCGAAGGTGTGAGGTAAACTCTCACACATCATCGGAGAGACTATGGTGTTGATGTAGAAGCCCTCCATGATCAATGCCCCCTCCGACAGGATGCCGGAAAAGGCCCCAAGATGGGATCTCACGGGTACAAAAGGTTGCGGCGGTGGAATTAGGTTTTCGTGGATGCCTCTGTTGGTTTGGGGGTACGTAGGTATATATAGGAGGAAGAAGTACGTCGGTGGAGCAACGTGGGCCCCACGAGGGTGGAGGGCGTGCCAAGGGGGGGTAGGCGCGCCCCCCTACCTCGTGCCCTCCTGGTTGATGTCTTGACGTAGGGTCCAAGTCCTCTGGATCACGTTCGTTCCAAAAATCACGTTCCCGAAGGTTTCATTCCGTTTGGACTCCGTTTGATATTTTTTTCTGTGAAACTCTGAAATAGGCAAAAAAAACAACAATTCTGGGCTGGGCCTGCGGTTAATAGGTTAGTCCCAAAAATAATATAAAAGTGTATAACAAAGCCCATTAATCATCCAAAACAGAATATAATATAGCATGAAGCAATCAAAAATTATAGATATGTTGGAGACGTATCAGCATTCCGAACCATGATGCAAAAAGATCAGCAAATGAAAAATACATAATAAGAATTTAAGGCAACATTTTTTCTGAAAAAAAGAGAGAAAAGAAACCTTGCCAAGCCCTATTTCCACTCATATAAAATAGAAAAACAAAAATATGAAAGTGACATTTACATAATAAACCACCACATATATTAGAATGACAAGAATGCGGACATAGTACTATGGAAATTGATATGATCTAAGTAAGCAAACCACATACATGTTGGCATTGCAAATTTTGCATTTAACCAGTTAACTCCTACACAAAAACATGGCATAAACAGAAGAAAAAAACAACTAAAATAAAAATCACACCTATAAGATGGCATGTCAAATTTGCACTGGAAAAATAAGTACATGTATGACAACATGGCAAAAATATTCACCGAAAGCTGGAATTTTTGAAGATAACAATCTTCTGCATACACAAGAGCATGGAAACGAAGTTATATAAAAGGCACATAACTAAACATGATCCATGGCAAACAAAATAGAGCAAAATTCCTGCACACAAAGAAAGAGCATGACAACAAAGTACACAAATCACACATGCAATTAGATTACATGGCCCAAAAATTGGAAAATGCGGAGAACTAACATGGCAATAGTTACATTTGAATGAAAAATAGGGGACATGAGCATAACAAACACAAGTGTACATCATGCACAACTAAACATGGCAAAAGGCAACCAATCTGCAAGGGGTGGCATTGCAATAATAAGTTTACTCAACAAGCAACAAAGGATAACACGACAAGAGATAAATTGGGATTTGCCCTCAATGAAGGAAAATTTGCCATTGGCGCCGAAATGCTCCGAGATTGTCAGCATGACAAAAGGATAATTGGGAGTTGTGGGCCCCTAATGAAGGCATATTTGCCATGGCTGCCAAGATGTCTCAATGTTGATCTCTGGTGTGGGCGATGATGCTTACCCTGTATCACAGAAAAATCTGACGACCTATGGCGGCAGTCCCCCGCCCCGGCGAATGTGATCATCGAAACCCTACCTCACAAACGCTATGATGTTTGCTGCCTATGTTTGTCAAATTGTCAATTTACTACAGCAAATATAGCTATTGCCGACAGTAGACTATATTTCACTGACAAGCAACGCATCATGCACTCCTACATAAATGGATTTTGTTTGTACTTGAAAGAAGCAGAGTAAATTCGTAAGGAGTGTTTAGTAGTTCAGTACATAGGTGACCAGAACAAAAGTAGTTCACAAATAAGTGATGGACGGGTCTCAATTATATTCAACAGGGCATGATGTTTACGAAAAATTACTGCTCACTGTATTTTGACAACTAGAAAAATGCAGTTCTGTTTGAGAATGTAAATGTAGGAAAAAAAATTAGGTTCTGCGCTGAGTCCGCGGGTCTCACAAAGATGTAGGATAAATAAAATGTCAAAAAGATCATATTAATTCTCATGTAATGGGTCATAATGTGTGTCTTGAACTTTCCTGTTTTTATGGTTTTGCAGCCTAGAATATTTTGACATGCGCATATATAGCTACTTAATCAACAGAGTTCCTGTATGCTGTGTGGTAGACCACATTTGCTGATATGATTTACTTTCTCATTCTAGAATTTTTAAACATGCACATATGTATTGGTAAATTTTATCTCTATATACTTTTGCCTTCTACATACTGGATTGTAATATTTTCATCTCCTTTAAACAAAGCTACTGTCAGATGATGCTTCTAATGGTTGGAGGTTTACCTTTTATTTTTGTTCTGATTGCAGAAAATAGATGACAACACTGTAACTTAATATTACACAGAACATTGAAGAGGACTTTGATAACCGACTTTCAAAAAAAGAAAAAAATTCTGAATCAAGTGTTCTGGAGCCATCACCTATGTCACCAACTATGTCAACATGTACTCCAGTTTCTGAGTGTTTTGAATCGATTGTGCCAAAATCAGATAATCAGATAGATTGTGGTCCATTGCCATCACCTCCATCCCCATCTAGCTCGACATTATCAAGAACATCGGTCGAGCCGTACAATGGCGCCTGCAGCGGTTACACCAGAGGTATTTATCCCCTTGATGAAAGCTAATCACTGGATGTAATCCCCTGTTTTAGTTGTTGTTTCTGTCCTGGTTATACAGGCAGTTTTCAACAGCAGCAGACTAGCATGCCCAGTCTGAACTTTTAGAATGTTTTCCCAGTTCATGTTCAACTTTGATCCTTTTTCCAGTTAAAGTTCCAAGCAACTTTCCTGTGTGAATCTGACAATCTCACTGAAATTTGTGTTTCATTGTGTATATTCAGCCTATCGAGTCGAGTTTCAGACTGATCGTAAACAGACCTCGGTTTAAGCTGTGATGCTAATTTGATTTGTGTGCTGCACCATCATCCATATCTTCGATTTCAAGCAGTTCCATGGCAAATCAAATACATTTTTTTCTTTATTTATGACAACACATATTTGACAGGTTAAAGCATGTACTATTGTGCATACTGAAGTGTAACAAGCCTTTCCCAGTAGCAAAACTGAATATGATACCATGTTCTGAATTTATGATTTGGCAAGTAAGATGACATACAACTGAGTATGTTGTTCTGAATTTGATATGAGTGTTCTGCACAAATATTTCTCATGTTCAACTGATTTCGAACTGATGTATCTGAGTGTCTGATACCCTGTGATAAAATATTGAAGTTATGTACATGTTGATAGTGGTTATCAAGCAAAGAGATAGTTCCCTAAAATGTTATTGGTTATCACAAGAAGTTGATTCATTTACTTTTTTTGTGGGGGAAGTTGATTCATTTACTAATGTAGTAAGGGGCACAAACTAATTTTGTACATATACCTTGAAAAATTTCCTTGCATGTTTTTATAGTCATCTCCTGCATATGGACGGGTGTGCATGATCTTTTTTCTAAGTTCATGTATTTTCAGGTACCTGCTCTTGCTACGATCCATGGCTTACGTACTGTACTTCTATAGATCCTTTTTGGCATAATGAGCTATGTGCAGGCTCTCCATTTTGGCTATATTCATTTTCCATAACAATGCATGAATTCGGATATCATTTTGATATTCCCTTATGTTGATCCAAGTTCGCTCAGAAATCTATGGATGCAAAAACAAGCCAGCTGTTGTCTTGCGTACATTTACGGGACCTTTATTGCGTACATTTACGATATCATTTTTATACGGTAGAGCAACACTGATGCAAAGTTAGAACAAGGCTATGTACTAGCGTCAGTAGAAATGTCCAGTAATACATACTATAGAAAAACAAGCCAGCTGTTGTCGTGCGTACATTTACGGGACCTTTATTGGGTTCTATAAACAACAAATGGAACAGAATTTACATAAGATTACATACAAGAGTTACTGCCATGGAATGTTTCTAGAACCCATTGAGAGAAATTGAGAGGAGGCTGCTACTATGTGCTTGCATATGCTGCTGTTGCTGCGTGTTGTTTTGCCAGAGAATTAAGAAAGAAGTAGAGAGAAAGTGAGAGGGATCGAGACCCTGCTGCTATTCGTGTTTCTGATTGATTATACTTGGTTGCCGTAGCAATTTATACAGTGTTCGATTGTTAGATTTTGTTTAGTAAAACCACTACTACTTGCTAGAGAGAAGGGAAGGGACGTGTATTGCTTCATGTCGCTAGATGTGAGTGCTTTTGTGTTTTGGGGCTTTCACTGTTTTTTCTAGAACCCATGGAGAGGCCAAGAGAGCCGGCCGGAGGGGAGACGAGATGAGGAGCTCAGCTGGCGTCGGTGCAGTTTAGGCTGGACTTAATATGTAGGCCAAATGTGAATGGACAAAGCCCAAAAAATAGTGTAAAAAAATTAAATAAAATATAATATTCAAAAAAATATAACATCGCCATAAAAATGATACCATTTTAAAAAATATTCTCGATTTAAAAAAAACACCTTATGAAAGTAAAAAAAAATCATGTTTTTTTAAAAAACAAAAAACAAAGTTGATTGATAAAAACATTTGTAGTTTTCAAATGAAATGAAAGTGCGGAGCTGAAATAGGTAATGATGAACATTGTTAGGGTACGCCCAAATTTCATCGTACAAAAAAAATACTTAGTGTAATCTTATTTATACATTTGTAAAAATTGGATTAAAAATGTTGCATAATGACACGTGGAGCAGGTTATATTTTATTTCTAGCCCGGTGCAACGCACGGGCATTTGTCCTAGTAAAGACTTATATATACATTATAAAAACATCCCACATGTTATTAACTTATAAAAGTAAATGTTTAACAGAAGTTGGGAACGAAAATCCTGGTTGTTTTTGACTCACAGCCAAAAAAATCCTGATAATTACGTAAAAAAACTTGTAAAGATTTTAAGGACCAATGTAATAATAACGCGCTCATTTTTATTTTGAGAAATAACTCGCTAATTTGTTAATTTTATATATTAAAAATGTGTCGCTCCGGTTTATTTTTTGATATTAATTGCTCCTTCTAACCTAACATTATATATAGAACGAGCCCAGCTAATTCGTGTATTTCAAGAAAGTGCAAATAGGCTGGGATTTCTTAGAAAATATAAATGGGCCGCATTGACGCGAAATTATTTGTTCACACAGTCCAGCAAATGGATAAAACATGGGTTAAATATGTGCCACATTTTTGCAGACTGACATGTGGGTCAATAGATCAAAACCTATGCAGGGCGTTGTCAACTTAGTCAACAAATGATTGTGTCATCCACAACCATTGAATTTATATCCAACGGCCGGCATGCACCTTCAATCTCTCGTCTTGTTCCTCCAGCGTCGCCGGGACCGCTTGGTCAGGCCTTTGGCGGCTAGCGGCTCTGCTTAGCACGCATCGCTGCGAAGCGCTACCCCACCGCCGGCTAGGCTTTCCCTCCACCCCTCGACACCTCCTGTTATTCTCCACAGACTACAGCCCCACGCCGCAACAGAACCAGCTATAACCCTTCTCCTCCTCTCAATCTGCGACTCCACTGCCGTGTTTTCCCATCTCCGAGTCGTTCCCGTCTGGGGCCTCGCCGTCGTTCACCGCCTCACTGCGTTCGGTGCGGCGTGGTCAACAAACGAGAGTCATCGGAAGAGGACTATACGTGGAGAGCCTGACGGCTGGGACCCACGAGGTCCATGGTCGCACGCAAGGAAAGTTCCTCCTTATTAAACTGAAAAAATGTTTCCTCCACCTGATAGCTAGGACCCACCGGCTTTATCTTCGCACGGAAGGAAGTGCCTCCTTGTTTTGCGAAAAAAATTATTCATCCCGTTGACAGCTGGGACCCGTCAGATTTGGTGACTGACTTGTGGGCCTACTAAGCGGACGTGTACGCATGGCTTTGTCAACTTAATCAACAAATGATTCTAGCAGCTGGACTGTTGGATGTTAATCAAACAGCCGTGCTCCTTCTTCAACCTCTGTTCTTGCTCCTATCTCCCGTGGGCGGCACCGCGGCTGTGCTGCCGCGCACCCGAAACAGTGAAGTTTCCCACTCCTCTCCATCTGCGACTCCACTGCCCCGTCTTCCCCATCTCCGGGTCGTTCCAGTCTGGGTGTGCTCGGCATGGTGTGGTTAATGTGGTCAACAACCGAGAGTCATCGGAAGATGACTATACGTGAGAGGCTGACAGTGGGGACGCACCACGCCCATGGACGCATGCATGCAACGAAACGCGGCGAGGTCAACGTGGTTAAGGAACGACTTCCATCGGAAGTATACTGTACGTGGAGAGTCTCAGCTGAGTCCACGACCGTAGCAAGTAAGTGCCTGCTTATTACGCGAAAAATAATGATTCCTCCAACTGACAGTAGGGACCCACTAGACGGGCCACTGTATTTTGCGAAAAGACGTTTGCCCCCTAACTGCTGGGACCCACCTGACGGGCCACCGTATTTCGCGAAAAAAACGTTCCCCCCGCTGTCAGCTCGGACCCACCGGAAGTGCCTCCTTATTACGCACAAAAAAATGAATACTCCCCCGGCTAACTGGGACCCACCTTGGTGGGAGGCTGACTTGTGGGCCTACTAAGTTGATGGGGATGAAGGGCTTTGTCAACTTAGTCAATATGAACGATTCTAACTCCAGTGACCGTACAATGTCCATCCAATGACCGTAGTGCTTCTTCAGCCTCTGGTCTTCTTACTCCAGCCGCCCAAAGCAGCGCTGGTCGTGCCGCATGCTCCTGCCTCCCGTGGCCGGCTGTGCTGCCGCGGAGGCCTCACCGCCCCTACTATTCCCACCGCTGGCCAGGCCCTGCAGCGATGGCAGCCTCACACCGCAGCCGAACCAGTGAACCCTCATACTCCTCTCCGCGCGGGCTTCCACTACCGCGTCTTCCCCGGCTCCGTGTCGTCCCCTTCCTAGGCCTCGCCGCCGTCCACCGCTATGGTGCTCCCGCGCGGCGTGGTCAAGGTGGTCAAGGAACGACTTCCATCGGAAGAGTACTGTACGTGGAGAGGCTGACAACTGGGTCCACGGCCACAGCCCAGTTTATTTTGTCATTTGCCAAGTAAGTCGCTTTGTCAGGCCTGTTGGGCTGCAAATCTTTCAAGACGAGGAGAGCTTTCATTCGGCTGGCCGAGAAAATGGCCCATCAGTAATGAGAAATGGGCTGTACATTTTTAAAACACATCAAACCGGCAATTAGTTTCAAATATCTTTTTTTTCACTTCGATATTTTAAATTACATTAATTTTTATGTATGGAGATTTTGTTGGATTTTATATTGATATACATTTATTTTTATGTGAGTCGAAATTTCGAGATTAAAAACAGTTCGGACCGCACCGAAATATGCAAAATTTCATAGAATTTTTTAACCGTGGCCACAATATGGGCTATAATGCTAACAAAAAGAATATGGGCTCCAAAAAAACCTTAATAATTAGCAAATGGGCTGTAAATTATTAGAAATAATGGCAGATGGGTCATATGTTGTTTTCCGCAGATTTGAGGCTTTCCTAAAAAAGGTTGATGCACAAGCAGTGACTGTCGGATGGCCATCCAACGGCCATCGTGCTTCTTCAATCTCTGCTCTTCCTGCTCCAGCCGCTCAAACAAACGCCGGCGGGACTGCCTGCTCCCTCCTCCCCGCGGCAGGCTCTGCTGCCGCGCAGGCCTCACCGCCCCACCGTACTCCCATTGCTGGCCTAGCCGTCCCTCTACTCACCCACACCTGCTGTTATTCTCCAGCGACGGCAGACGAACCAGTAAACCCTCGTACGGTCGTACTCCCCTCCGCGTGGGAAACAACTACCGAGTCTTCCCTGCCTCCGTGTCGTTCCCTTCCTAGGCCTCATCGTCGTCCATCACCTTGGTGCTCTCGGCGCGGCCTGGTCAACGTGGTCAATGACCGACATGCATCTGAAGTGGACTGTACGTGGAGAGGCCGACAGCTGGGTCCATGGCCGCACGCAAGGAAATGCCTCCTTATTACACGCAAAATAATGATTCCTCCACCTAACATCAGGGACCCACCGAAAGGGCCTCTGTATTTCGCGAAAAAGATGTTACCGCCGCTGACAGCTCGGACCCACCAGCTATATCTTCGCATGCAAGGAAGTGCCTCCTTATTACGCACAAAAAAAATGAATACTCCCCCTGTTAGGTGGGACCCAGTATAGTTGCAGGCTGACTTGTGGGCCTACTAAGTTGACGGGGACGGAGGGCTTTGTCAACTTAGTCAATATGCACGATTCTAGCTCCAGTGACCGTACGATATCCATCCAACGGCCGTAGTGCTTCTTCAACCTATGGTCTTCTTGCTCCAGCCGCCCAAACCAGCGCCGGTCATGCCTCGTGCTCCTGCCTCCCGTGGCCGGCTGTGATGCGGCGGAGGCCTCACCGCCCCCAACTACTCCCACCGCTGGCCAGGCCATCCCTCTACTCACCCACACCCCCTGTTATTCTGTGGCGACGGCAGCCTCACACCGCAACGAACACGTGAACCCTCGTACTCCTCTAGGCGCGGGCATCCACTGCCGCATCTTCCCCGGCTCCACGTCGTCCCTTCCTAGGCCTCGCCGTCGTCCACCGCCCTAGTGCTCTAGACGCGGCGTGGTTAACGTGGTCAAGGAACGGCTTCCATCGGACGTGGACTGTACGTGGAGAGGCTGACAGCTGGGTCAACGGCCGCAGCAAGGAAGTGCCTCCTTATTACGTGCAAAATAATTATTCCTCCACCTGACAGCGGGGACCCACCGGACAGGCCACCGTATTTCGTGAAAAAACATTTCCCCCCTGACTGCTGGGACCCACCAGCTACATCTTCGCACGCAAGGAAGTGCCCGACAGTCGGGACCCACCTGGTCGAAGCGTACGTAGCATTGTCATTCTGGTCGCGAACATGTACGTATATATATATACTGGTGGATGTAGAGGCGCGCACGTGTCATAGTAGAGGCGTGCACGTAGCATGTACACGTACGTACAGCGGCCAGGGTGCAAGAAAGAAAATACGGCCACGTATGTGTACATACGGGTGGGGTCTCGAACACCTACTCGCGCATACGTACGGCCAGGGCTCGTGTACAAGGCTGGGTCGGAACGGAGAAACAACATCGTCGTCGTGTTCATGGGGAGGCAACGGAATGCGTCGTGTTCATGGGGAGGCAACGAAATGCGTCGTGTTCATCGGGAGGCAACAGAATGCGTCATGTCCATCGGGAGGCAACGGAACGCGTGGGAGCCAACCGGCTAGGTTGGAATGAAATGCGTGGTCGTGTTCATCGGGAGGGCTTGGACGGAACAGGCGATGGAAACGAGGCCTGGCGTACCGCAAAACGGAGGAAACGGACCTCCTACGTTCGGAACGGGGTCCTGTTGATCGGGAGGGGTGTGGCGTACCGCAAAACGAAGGAAACAGACCTCCTACGGTCGAAACGGGGGTCCTGTTGATCAGGAGGGGTGTGGCATACCGCAAAACGGACGAAACGGACCTCCTACGGTCGAAACGGGAGTCCTGTTGATCGGGAGGGGTGTGGCGTACCGCAAAATGGACAAAACGGACCTCCTACGGTCGAAACGGGGGTCCTGTTCATCGGGAGGGGTGTGGCGTACCGCAAAACGGGACTCCACGGGATATTGTTCATCTCCACCATCGACCTCCTCCAGCCTCCATGGGCTACCGTCGACCTCCTCCAGCCTCCATGGGCTCCTGTTCATCCAGCCTCCACCGCGCGCTACTCCACCGTCTACTGTTCAACCACCCCTCCACCATCTACTGTTCATCTAGCCCTTGACACCACAGGGTCCTGTTCAACCACCCCTCCACGGGCACCCCTCAACCGTCTACTGTTCATCCAGCCCTCCACACCACGGGGTCCTGTTCATCCAGAGGCAACACCACCGCTCACTGTTCATCCAGCCCCCCGCCCCCCTGCAACGCTCACTGTTCATCCAATTGATCGGCTTCAGTTAGCAGCAGTAGCGAAGGAATCGCTCGATCGGGTTCAGTTAACAACCATCGATCGATCGGGTTCAGTAACGCGTAGCCTGCAGTGCAATTGCTTGGGTTCAGTTAGAGTCAATGCCTCGCACACACGCGCGTACGTGTACGAGAGAAACGCGCATCGCTCAGCCCCCGACCTCCCACCGTAACCGGGAACTCCCCGAAATTTTCCTCCGCCTCACTTCTACCACGGTTTTTTCCGTCATGGACGGCCCAAAGAATGTCATGCAGCTGCGTCTCCGGCCCGCCCAAGAAGAAAAGCCCATTTTCTGTCATGATTTTTTGTCATAGAAGTAGGATCCCACCACATCTATGATGATATTGGGTTTTGTCACAATTATCGTCATAGAAGTGTCATATGTATGATAGAAAAAATTTCGTTCGGCCCAAAATGTCACGGATGTGTCTTTTTTTGTAGTGCAATGCCAAGGAAACAAAATCTGGATGATCGACCGAAAGACATTTAGCACTCCACTTCTAATGTTCTCCTTGATGTTCTAGCTACCACGATCATATTTAAAAGCATTAACATGGCCATCAAGTATAGGTCGGGCTTCGGGAGCACAAACATCCATAAGGAACAACTTCTAGAAAAAGTCGCATGAAATCCTCATAGAGAAGATGGACAAATTGCTCATTCAAGATACTACAATAATAGATCTTCCGGCTAGGTGTGTCGGCCAAAACATCAACCTTGCCAGAACCTACATCATAAATCTTGGAAAAGTTCCAACCATCATATCTGCCTGAGATTCAGATCTGGTTGGTAACGGAATATTTCAGACAGCATGTCTGGAAAAGAAAGTTTTCAACACAAACCGACAGGATGATGTTGCGAGATTCTCGGGAAATGAACTACGATAGCAAGCTCCAAAACATGAGCTGGTTTTGCTACACACATTTGAACACGATGTCCCAGACAAGCATGACCACATAGTAGTCTTACAACAAAACACTACCGAGTTCTGGTTGGGAACCATCATCGAGGATAGCAAAGTACTTACTTAAGTCATGATTAGCTCTTAAGAAGGAACTTCTTCTCCTTGAACAAGTCAATCAGTGGCTTGGTGTGCTAGGGAATATATATGGAGTGGAGGTAATTAATCTACCAAACCATAAAATACTTCACACATATGCATGAGTGACTTGGGATGATTCCAAAGGAGGCAAAACAAACTTTCTCAAATTCACGGCGGCAACTTGCATGATATACACGTGAATTAGGGGAAGTCACTTCTTCCATCAAACATAAACTTCATGAGCTAGCATGAAGAAAATGCTTTCAAAAGTTTCCAACACTAACTTAGATGTTCAATATGAATCATGGACAAGATGAAAATGTTGTTAATGGGCTCAACAACAATCCATCCAGGCTTCCATATAGATGGAATTCCACAATTAAGTGAACACGGTGATAGCATTGGTCAGACCAAAGGATGTAATGGTGTATGCTCGAGGGATCAACCACGAGTAAGACAACATTACGAACATCACTGGTTCTGATTTGATTTGATGATAGCCCATACTCAAATCAAAGTTTTGACAAGACAATAGATCCAATAATTGATCACAAGGATCAATCAATGAAGATATCATCTTTCTTCAACACACATACATGAAATATCCCTTTGGAACGAACTAAGTTAGGCAAAGATTTTATCCTCCAACTCTCCAAGTTGTTGTTTGGCTTAACCAACTAGCTCAGGGGTATCCAACACAGATTCTTGGAGAAAGAGTGGTTTATTGGAAAACCAACTTGATCACGAACTCAACATATCGGTCAGGGGACAACCTGGTGATACTTCCAAGAAGATATTTGGAAAATCATGAACCACCGACATGTTATTAAGCTCGAGAACAATCTTGCTTTTTAGGGCAAGAAGATATGATCAAATAAGCAAGGATTGACACAATCCTAACACATTGATCGAAGAGTGCACCGGAAATAAGGACTAGGTAGGATGATGACTGAATAACTAACACGCAAAGAATGAGATTGTTGTCCATTAACTACCAAGAAACGGGGCTGCTAGGAGTATTGATTTCACACATCATGGTTCACTTATTGGCATTCCGGCTACGACAACACGAAGACCGAGGAATGAATAATGATGGCGAGAAGTATCACTACATCAAGAACTCATAAAAGGTTGTGTAATCTCCATGACATTCTTGACATAAAGACGATAATACTCCAGGGTAGAACAGAACAAAAGCTGGATTGACATTTGATCTGCGGAATACAACTGCTTTGACCCAATCCAAGAAATGGATAAGGTACTGGAGTTTGTTTCTCCTAGTAATTCCGGAATAGAATGGCTCGACGGACCACAATAATAATAGACTTTGATGAACGAATGCAATGATATACCCCCGACTATCAATTGATAGACGGAGGTCAGAAGACAACTAAAGAGAGACAACTCAACTGAGCATATAACTTTCTGAGTTGTGGATGCATAGATTAATATGTCGAACCAAGTTCAACAGGTTTCTTTCGGATAATCCATGCAGAGAGGTAGAATTGGCAGAGTCACAATATAGAATGGAGAACTCATCAAGAGCATTCTGGTTGTGATCTTTTGGTTCAAAAGAACTTCTGCCATAAGAAGTTCATGGTATTTGGAAGAGGGAAATACCACGGACCTCGAGGACTATCGCAAAGGTTTCTAATATCCTAAAGGAACTAGCAAACACTATCAACATGAATGAGTAGAGTGAATCTCGGGTTCAAAAACCCAGGAATAGAATGCCTACTAACTAAATGGCATCACGGGATGCTTTCGAGAAAGATGGCCAAAATCATCACACTGTGAACACAAAACATGGCTAGATTACTAGGTGATTCCCTAAGACACCTAGGGTCATAATAACAACACCAACATATATACTGAGGCAACGGAGTGCCTCAACACACCGATTAGTGTGGTTAATCTGGCCTAGAAGGACATCGGGACAGGGAGGAAAGATTTGCAAATGCATCAGACTATTTAGATACCTGGAATGACTCGGACAGCATAACGGCTGTAAATGCTCAAAAAGATTTGAGACATCCTGCAAAATGGTGTCATAACCACTCAACATCACAATATCAAGGTTCCGAGATCAATGATCAACACACGAAAGTAGTAGGTACTGAACTGAGACTTGAATCCATCAATCCTATAAATCTACGGATTAGTAACACGTGATCCTGATAGAAAGAAGAGAAAGCCTGGTTCTTAATCCCCGTAGAAAAGAAGAGGTTGACTTAGATCAGAAGGGCATAAGGTAACGGAGTAAAAAGAGCCTTACATTCCCTTCCACAATCAATTCCCTTATATAACTAAAGCATTTCTAGACTCAACTTTGACCAGTTTGGCTTGGTAACCCTACAGGCAGTCAGGCTCTGATACCAAAGCTGTCGGGACCCCGATCCTAAGCCACATCGATCTAGCATGCAGCACATCATATCACTTTGCGGCCTCACGCACGGTATTCCCACGGGTGCCAGCTTACCTGGACCGGGACCGTTTGCGCCTTTTGGCTCACGTATATGATAGTGTCGCTAGCATCCATATGACAGAGAACCCGGGCCGGCATGACTAGTCGTGAACCCAAAGTGGCACTAACTTACAGGGACAGGCATACATGACCCAGCAACGAACGTGTCGGTCATCAGTGAGTGAATTCGGGCTATAGCAACTGGGCTAGCAGGACTCCGGGAATCCGGGCTGTAGCAGGCTAACAGGATTCCGAAGACACCGCATGACATTTTCCCGAAGGGACAGACACAGGATCGAAGAAGGACACATGCCGGCTAGTCTAAGTGTTCCGGAGCAGTAGCAACTGGGCTAACAGGACTCCGGTAAACCGGGCTGTAGCAGACTACCATGGCTCAGTGGAAGCACTAGACTACATTTCCCCATAAGAGAGGCTACCAAGGATAGACAACTAGGTTGTCGGATCCCACACATACCAAGCATTTCAATCATACACACAATATGCTCGATATGTGTAAATACAACATGGCATCACAACAAAACTCTATGACTCAAAGTATTTATTCATAAGACTCCGAAGAGTCAGATATTACAAACATGGGTCTCATGACCCAGCATTCAAGTTATACAAGCAATGAGCACATGCGGAAGCTTAACTTGTCTGAGTACAGACAACTACAAATGAAAAAGGCTGAGAAGCCTCACTATCTACAAGACCCTCCCAAGGGTACAAGATCGTAGCTGAGGTAACAAGCTAAACGTCGAAGTCCATGCAGAACTACTAGTGAGACTGAAGTCTCTCTGCAAAAACATAAATTAAGCAAACGTGAGTACATATGTACCCAGCAAGACTTACATCAGAACTAGCTACATATGCATCAGTGTCAACAAAGGGGTGGTGGAGTTTAACTACAGCAAGCCAGCTTTGACTCAGTGGCTATCCTGAACTACAACTGCTGGTAACTCTTTTGAGGTGGCGCACACGAGTCCACATATTCACCATATCAATACACCACTATGGATCCGTTCCCGTCTCCCTACGAGAAGGCCATCCATAGCACTCACACTTATCTTGCGCATTTTAGAGTATCCACTTTCACTTGTCTATGAACCATATAGGCAACCCAGAGGTCCTTTACCGCGGACACGGCTATTCGAATAGATGATGTTAACCCTGCAGGGGTGTACTTCTTCACACACGCTCTCGCCACTTACCACCATGTACACGTCGTGTATCTCGGCAACCTTCAAGCGGAAGCCTGGCGAGGGACTCAGCCACGACCTGACTAACCACACAAGTCTATAGTCCAGGTTTATCGCCTACTCGGGTTCCATCCGTAAGGAGATCCGGCCGGGGTGTCGCTCACGACCCCAAACGATGTGTACAGGGTTCCCAAGCCCACCAAACGGGCGACGCTTGGTATACCCAGCCACGGTGCCTAGTCTGTCCCAAGCCCACCTGTACTGGGTGCCACTTGGTAGACTACTAACACAACCTACAAACACCAGAAACTAGTTGCAACTCCTGGACAGAGATCGAGGCGATTAATAAGCCGAGAGGGGTCGAGTTACCGGAACCCAATGTGTGGTAGTAAATGTTCATGGGTCACAAACACAGAACTCAGTTCCTGAGGACGGTTTCAATGAGACAACCCACCATGTACTCCTACATGGCCTCTCACCGCTACCTTTACCAAGTCGTGTTCACACACTTAGCTCTCAACAGTAAGACATGTTCACCACATTCCAATTCATCCCCGATGAATCAGACCTGACTCAACTCTAAGTAGTAGCAGGCATGAAAACAAGCATGAATGAGTAGGCACATCAGGGCTCAAACAACTCCTACTCATGCTAGTGGGTTTCATCTATTTACTGTGTCAATGACAGGTCATGCAGAGGAAAGGGGTTCAACTACCGCAACATGTAACAGTTGAATCGTTGTTGTCCTAATGTAGTAAAAGAGAGCAGGAGCAAGAGAGTGGGATTGTATCAGAATGAACAAGGGGGTTTTGCTTGCCTGGCACTTCTGAAGATAGTATAGCTCTTCATCGGTGTCATCAAACTCATTGTCGGAACATACGTCTACTGAGGGGGAAACAACCACCGGCAACAGAGAATGAACACAATCAATGCAATGCAACAATATGATGCATGATCATGACATGGCAATATGATGTGATTTGGCCTAATGTAGCTAACAGCGATTTAAATGTAGTTGGTTTGAATACAAGATTCAAATTCAAACTCCATATGTGATTATTCAAATGTCATTTAATTGATTTGACCTGATCAGCAAGCATAAGTTGGTCAAACATGCATGAAATGGTATATATGGATAGATTGGCTTTTTCTGATAATTTTCAATATATAACTTATTCCATTCTGAGCTACGGTTGAATTTCTATGAATTTAGAAGTTTACGACATTTTCTGAAAATAAATAAATCATTTAGATTTATTTAAAATCCAGAAAACATTACTGCGTCAGAAAGCATCACGGTGATGTCAGCAGGACAACAGGGCGGTCCAGGTCAAACCTGACTAGTAGGGCCCACTGGTCAGTGACACAGAGTCAGCTATAGAGGCTGACACGTGGACCCGGTCAATGCTGACATGGCGAAGTCAAACTGACCGGTGGGGCCATGACCATTAGCTTAATCTAAGCGGGAAGATAAACCTATGATTAATTAAGGGTGCGGGGCCCATTTGTCAGTGACCTAAGGCTATTAGGTTAGCGCCTAATCTGTAGTTAGGCCGGCGTTTAACCTGGGTTAACTCGCCGGCGAGGTGCCGCAGCGGCGGGATGGCTCGGAAATCGCCCACAAGGCACGGCTTGCGACGCGGTTGGGTTCTATGGCGAGCTGGGGCTCGTGCGCATCCAGCGGTGGCAGTGGGAGGGCGCGAGGTGGCCGGAGTTGAGCACGACGTTGATCTCGGCGGCGGCCAGAGGTCAGGCGTCGACGGAACCGACGATGCAACGCATGGGAGGATCAACAGTTAGCACCTACGGGTTCTACAAGTGCTCACAAGGCCAACGGGCATATGCACGAGACCATTTGGTCACCGGTGCCTCGTCGCCGACATGCTCGGGGCGGCGGCGTGATTCGGTTAACATGGAATCGATGGCTGTGGTGCGAACTCAGGCATGGCTTTAGGGGGAAAAGACTCGGGTACTCACAGTGAAGTCGATGAGCAGGTCAGCTAGCTCGGGGGAGGCCGGACGGCGACATGGAGTTGCCGGCGATCTGGGTGCAGAGGCGGCGGGGTCGAGCTCGATTGCGAGGCTCTAGTGCTTCCGGCGATGCGTGGCTCGTCGAGGATGAAGAGGAGGTCGTAGCGGAGCTCCCAGACACGGCGACATGGCTAGGGGTGACCGAAGAGGGCGGTGGTAGCGAGCGGCGGCGATGGCGTGCTCGGGTGCGAGCAGAGGAGCGAGGGAGGGAGAGCCAGAGGAGGGGGAGAGGCACTGGGAGAGCGAGAGAGGGTCGAGGGGGAGTGCGTGGCACTCGGGGTTGTCTCCAGTAGCGAGCTAGCAAGCAGGAGGTGGCCAGGCGCATGCCCGCGCTCGCCACCGAGCTGCTTCGTGCGCTGGCACGGGAAAGAAGACGGGAGTGCCCCTGGTGGGCTGGGCCGCGAAGCTGGACCGCCAGGTAAGGCCAGGTCAGCTCTCTCTCTCTAGTACTTAATTTTGTTCTGTTTTTCTATTTTGCAGGTTTGTTTGGGCTTTATTAAAAATTCCAGAGCATTTTCAAAAATCCTGAAAATATTTATGGGCACGTTTTGGATTATTTCCAACAGCCCTCATTTACCTTCAAGATTATTTGGACATTTAAAATTATTTATAGCATTTAAATGTCCAAGGACAAATACTATATGATTTAATTCAATAACCCAGAATGTCCTAGAAAAGTGTGCACCATTTTTGGTAGAGGTTCTGGGCCAAAACAAAAATGATGAACATTTATGAAGGGCATTTCAGGTTCACTGAAAATATTTTTAGGTTGAACCTATTTGAATTCCATTTGATGCTAGGGTTTGAGCATCCCCAATTCAAATTCATTTGAATTAAAACATGATGACATGATGATCAGGCAAAGACAACAAGGACTGGTCTAGGGCTGTGACAAGCTGGTAATAACCGACGAGCATATAAGGCAAGCTGCAGAGCTCGATATCACTATTTATCAACTCCTAAAGATCCCCGGGTACCGAGCTCGAATTCGCCCTATAGTGAGTCGTATTACAATTCACTGGCCGTCGTTTTACAACGTCGTGACTGGGAAAACCCTGGCGTTACCCAACTTAATCGCCTTGCAGCACATGGTACATGAAAATTGCCAAGACTACCAATCAGGAGTCCCTCATGGTGAAAGTCAAGGCAGAGCATTACCTCGATGAGAATGCTCTGTATGTTGAATTTACAGAACTGTTTCAGTTATTCAATCAAGACGCACTCGAAAAATCTATCGTCAGTTGCTATTGCCTGTAAGTGATTTCTTTCTGTAATTTAAGTCTCAAGCTAGCTGTAGTGCTCGTTGATCATTACCTGTAATTATCCTCACTATATTATTTTTTGTGGTATTATGCAGGATGAAGATCTATGAAATGAAAAAATCTGGACGCTATGGCATTGGGTTCATTGACCCAAATAACATTAATCAAGAGACATGGACGCGTGAATGGGCTCGAGCAGACACAAAGAAAAGCTTGCTAGCGTTCTTGAAGCGCCTCAATACCGATCGGGATATACTACTTCCTTACAACTTTGGGTGAGTCTCACACTGTCTTGTACTACAAATTCTGTTTTTTGCTTACTAGCTAGATGTTAATAAGTTTATAGGGTTTAGGGTAGTTGATGAGTCTTATGCACATGCCCGCTTAATTTATACATGCAAATGTGTGAGCATGCAGTTTCCACTAGATCTTGTTGGTCATTCAAGTTGAAGAAGGAAAAGTTGAAATACTGGACTCACTACTTAAACCATTTGCTGTGTACGAAATCGTGAAGGGGATAGTCAACAGGTAATTTCAATCATTATTGAACTATATGTCGGCCTCTTTAGTTCATCATTTCCTGATATCAACTAATTAATAACTCCTTTATTCATTTTCTTTGCCGGCGGACGGGGCTTGTCAAAAGTTCATCAAAGAGGTTTCAGGCCAATGGAAACAAAAGTTGTATTGGTATCGACCCAATGTAATTAATTAAGTAGTACTAGCTAGCTACCATCTCTTTAATTCTAGTTTCAATACCATTAATTATCATGCTTGATTAATTATTATCTGATTGAATTCTATTCACGTAAAGGCCATGAAGCGGGCGCCGGGGACTGATTTATGTGCATACTACGTTTGCGAGAACATTCGCATGATGGCGTCTGAAAGGAGCACATCTGCTAGACAGCTATGGGTACGTTTGCCAGAACACTATTCACAATTTTTACATCATTATCGATATCTAATCACACAACTAATACATGCATATTGATCTCCTTCTTAAAAGTTCAATGATGTGCGGGATAAGCTCGTACGGGAGGATCGCGTACGAGCAATTCAAGAGGATATAGCGGGATTTTTGCTCGACCAGGTCATAGATCCCAAAGGAGAATACCATTACCCGCTACCGCAGAAATGCCTCCATGTAGGAGAAATTGTATATACCAAATTGTATGTACACATGTCTATGTGTGAATGGTGGTGCGAGACATTCGATGATATATATATATGATCAGTAAATGAAAAAGAATTAAATGGAAAACACAAAATTAAAGGAAAAAGAAATCATAAACACAAAAAAACCAACCTTTTAGTACCGGTTGGTGTTACCAACCGGTACTAAAGGTCTCCCAGCCCCCGGCACTGGCTCGTGCCACGTGGTGGCCCTACAAACGGATTTTAACCCCTTTCCGCGACGGCTTTTGGAACCATCGCCTAGTGAGTGACTGCGATAGGGGGTCCTTCCCACATGACCCAGAAACCGTCGGGAATAAGCCCTCCTGGCACACACGCTCATCAAAATGAGGTCGTGTGTGACCGGCGAGCGATCAAATACGGTTATACGTACATTAGTGCTAAAAAAATTCAATTATACAGGTGAAATCATTTCTAGTCGTAAGTTCATCCCACATAGTCAGTCGCCGCTAAATGTTTCCGTTCGTATATACATCCCACACAGTCGCTCCAAGGAAAATGTTTCTGTTCGTAGGTACATCACACACAATTTTCCCCGTTAAATCGTTTGTGATAGCGTTTGCATTGCAGACGGTATTAACAATTTTATCGTTTGTGTTATTGAATGCATCACACCCGGTGCGTAGAAGAAACTGTGTGTCAAAGGTTGTCCATCACACACAGTTTTTATGTGGTAAACGTTTGCGCTAGGTGGCCTAACACAAACAATTTTCAACAGGATGTCGTGTGTGATTGTTCATTAATTCAACATGGTTTATTCCTAGAAACTATGTTGCCTGAGGTCATCGCCCATGGTGTTTTCTCAATAACTGTTTGCAATAGAAAAACCCAATTAGCAGGCTAATTGCCCTATTATTAATAATCCATTTATTAATCTAATTAACATATCATATTAAGCACACAATATATTTCATTTTCATATTAAGGAAGCAGGATTTCATAACTGAAATACATTAGAGTACAACATCATATATCTTCAACACTCAGCTACCCCATTACACAACTGCACCAACATCAAGTTTCACATGCAACATCGATAACCTTTCGAAAGTAGCATAATAGACGGTACATATACATATGTATCTCATCTGGAAAATTGTTGAAGCGGAAGGCAAACATTAAGCCTTCATTGATGTTGAAGGTCTTTGCAACTTTAGGCCAGTTCATGTAGATGATTGACCGTCCATCCTTCATCCTCTTCAGGAACACTTCAATATTGAACCGTGCGTGTTGTATGAATACCTTCCTCGCCTCCTGACCATACAGGTGGTTTGAGAGGTAATCATCAGTGAACTGCTTTGGAAAGGCCTGAAAACAAGGATGTGCATAAATATCTTCTCTATATTGGAAATGGGGCAAAGGAATAAAAAAGGTAAGGTATAATAGTTAGTCATCCTGTAGTGAATTGATGTCTTCTTCATTGTGCAGACAAATATGTTGTTTTTTTGTTGCTAATTTCTTTATCCTAACAATCTTTCTGAGTTTCTTGACTTGACTCATATTCATGGACAACTCATTTCCCCATATGCAAAAAGGGTCGAAAAGTGGGTTAAAACCTCTGACAACAGGACCTACATGTGCAAGACCAAATTATTAAAAACCTAAATTTTAGAATGGTTCCTGCAATTGCACAATAAGGTGCTATTAGACAAAGCACCATGCATGTGCAAACCTCGATTGTAAACCTCAGTGCTTCACATTATTTCCCTGCAACACATATAAGGTAGTTAGTGATCAGGTTAAGTGAGGATTCGCATGCTATTTGTAAAATATATTGATGAAAAATATGCACATTGTAGATTCATCAGATTAATTCAAGCCACATGGAAAACCCATTTATCCAAACCAAGCATGATTAAGAAATATGAAATATAGCAATTGTATATGTTTATCATGTATTAAGTGCACCCAAATTCGATTTATTCCTCACATGCACAACAATACAAAATTCTACCCATGACAATTGGACATCGCATTGCATAATTGAACCAAGCAGTTAACTAAACACCATAACAAATGAACCAAACGTTAACTGAGCACCACATTGCACAATATAACATACTCCTAATAGAAGATTAGACAGTTAACGAAACCAAGCATGCTTAACAACTTGGAAATATAGCAATTGTATTTGTTTCTCATGTATTTAGTACAGCCAAATTTGATGTATTTCTCACATGATATACAATAACAGAATGCACCTGCAATAATTGAACATCGCATTGCAGAATTAAACCAAACAGTTAACTAAACACCACAACAAATGAACCAAACGTTAACTGAGCACCACATTGCACAATGTATAACATACTAGAAGATCAGGCAATTAACCAAACCAAGCATGCTTGACAAATTGGAAATATAGCAATTGTATTTGTTTCTCATGTGTTTTGTGAAGAAAAAATCGATTCATTTCTCACAGGAAGACAATACAAAATTGCACCCTGAAGAATTGAACATCACATTTGCAGAATTGAACCAAACAGTTAACTAAACACGACAACTAATTAACCAAACAGTTAATAAGTGAGCACCACATTGCATGATATATATAACATATACACTAGAGCAACAGATTGCATGGTAAAAGTAGATAGCACAATTCACTAGAATTTGTTAAGGAAAGGCAGTAGCTAGCAAAATGAACATGGGTCCTTATAGTGAACTAATAAGACAAGCTACTCCTCATTGTCGGAGATATCAATGACGATTGGCTCCTTGGACATGGAAGAGGACGAGGCCTCCGCATCGTGGGTGCCCTCGTCATAGTGGCGAGTTGCCTGAGCCGCTCCGGGCACCAACCTACTAGCTCTCGAGTTGAGGTAAGCATGTGCATGCTGAGAAAACACCTCGTTGTCTTCATCGAAGGTACCGAGGGTCGCCTCGAGAAAACGCCATGAACTGTCGTTTAAAACAGCCAATCGTGTCGCAGCGTCGGCGCGTGAGGCATCGACGGTGGACTTGTCTGCGAGGTGCTCCTCCAAGATCTAGGGGTCAGCACGAATGGCAGCCATCACGACCTCATCCGCGCGTGCGGCCGCGATTTGCTTCTCCGCTGCCAAACGCTCCTTGAGCTCCTGGCTATACTGCATGGACCATGGCAAAGTGAGAGCTATGGTCTTCCGCAGTAAGCCAAGGGAAAATTCTCCATGCAGGATTTGTCCATCTATTCAACGCAAATGGTTCAAATTGAATAAGGTATGCAAAGCGAGAATTCAGAGCTAAGCCAATAGAAAATTTGGCAAGCAGCATTTGTACCTCCCTTCAATGTAAACGGTGTTTTCGGATGACCCGTGTGCAACCACGTACAGACAATTTGGTAAGATTTGCATCTGTCATATTGGGTATATAGCCATTTTTCAAACTCGAAAGATTGACATTTGTTGATCTAGTAACATTGCCATCTGTCAATCCTTGTAATACTGCGATTTGTCAAAACATGCAGCTAAAAATCACAAGCACTATCTAATTTTTGCAACTAAAATTTAGTAATTAAGCATAGATTTCATTCATAGATTAAGCAGTCGTCCTTAATTTATACAAACAGTTCAACTCGACAACTGAACCGACCAAACTTTTCCCCAATTGTTGCCAACCATGTACTGAAATAGCTAGTTCAACTATATATATACTGGCTAATTTTAAGTACGTTGTACAATTCCACCACATCTATAGTCAGATGAACTGAACAAATAGCCCCTCAATACTACTACTATAGAGGGGTTTTGTACTACTTCCGACAGCCTCTCCTCTGCCGAGCGCGCTCAGTAAGAGGAAGAAGAGGAGGAGCCTACCGATGAGCTGGACAACTGCAACACGGTGCCTGCCGCTGCTGCACCTTCAGCGACACTCACCTCGAACGCCCTCTGCCGCTCCAGACGACCCCTCTCGAAGCGGTCGGGCTGCTCGTAGATTTCCTGATTCCTCGCCTCTGCGTCGGCGTGTGCTGCGGCCACGGCTGCGGTAAGGGTCTTTGCGTGCTCGACGAGGCTCTCCTCCTCTTCCCGCAGGAACTCGATGTAGTGCACAAGTTCGTTGACGCACGTGTGGGCCTCCACCTCCGCCTCCCTCCTTCGCGCGGTGGTGGCAGAGCGAGTGATGATCCAGACAGTCAATGGTGGGTTGGCGGCCACGGTGGCCGATGATGGGGTGGCGGCCACGACCACCACCTCCCGCGTTCGGGCCACGGTGGCGGAGCGGGTGATGGCCCCGATGGACGGTAGTAGGGTGGTGGCCACGATGGCCACCTCCTGCCTTCGTGTAAGTGCATCTAGTGCCACCCCTAGGTTGTTTTGGAGTATTGACGACAAACTTGGTTGAGGGACTAATGTGTTTGTGAGAATTGCAGGATAATACAGGTAGTAGTCCCTCATTGATTCAGTTTACCTACCAGAGATGACCCCTAAAAATGTGTGAAGACATTGAAGACAATGGTGGTAGTCCTCATTGATTCGGTTTACCTACCAGAGATGACCCCTAAAAATGTGTGAAGACATTGAAGACAATGGTGGTTGTGAAGATATTCAGAACGAAGATTATGACTCGAGAAGACATTCACGTGAAGACTATGGAGTGCGAAGACATAATTGTTTTATAGTTTCCTTTTCTTATTTGTTGAGTCATAGGAACCACCGTACTGTTAAGTGGGGTCCAAGTGAACAAAGTCAGAGTGACTGATGTGATGCTCAACAAAATCCTATGTCTTCGAGCAAAGACAATGAGAGCAAATCTTATCCAGAGTTGGATGCTGCCGCATGTGTTTGAAATCTGATCGTTGGACATGTGTTAGTTCCTTAGTGACCCAGGGTCATTTTGGACAAATCAGGTCAAGTTGCCTCCTGGCTATAAATAGCCCACCCCCTACACCATAAATTGGTGGCTGCTCAGCGTTAGTTCACGGCTTTTGTTGTTTGAGAGCAACCCACCTCCGAAGCATTTGAGAGAGAAATCCTTGGGAGGACAAAGCCAAAAACACCCAGAGCCAAAGAGTGTTAGTCATCACTGAAGTCTTTCTGTCCGCGTGATCTGAAGACTTGTTACACTTGAGGACTGTGAATCCTCCAGCCGATTAGGCGTCACGTTCTGAGCATCCAAGAGTCATTGTGGATTGCCGGTGAACGAAGTCTGTGAAGGTTTGGAAGTCTACCTTGAAGACTTGCCAGAGTGATTGGGCGAGGACTAAGTGTCCTTAGCTTAAGGGGAATAAGGTGATGACATGGTCTTCTGAGTTGAATCTCAGCCTCCCTAAACAGACATATAGTTGTCACAGCAACTGGAACTGGTCCAACAAATCCTTGTCCTCAGCAAGCAACTGGTTCTATCCTTTACCTCTCTTTACATACAGTTTGTCTTTGTGAAGTCATTGCCTGCTTGCTTGGTCTGATTATCTATACTGTGTGAAGACTGTGGTTGTTTGGCTTCATACTATCTTCCATCCTTATCCATACTACCTAGCTGCTAATAGTCTTCGTGCTTTCACTTCAGTATTTACTTGTCTATGGCTTGTCTAGTGTAGTCTACCTTCCACTGCATATCAATAGGTTCATTCTATCGTTTGTCTTCAAAGCCCTCGTGTTTTGAATACTTTCATAAAAATCGCCTATTCGCCCCCCTCTAGTCGATAACTAGTACTTTCAATTGGTATCAGAGCAAGGTGCTCCCTTGTTTTGTGTGATTCGGTTTAACCACCTAAAGTTTTAGCTATGTCGATTCCAGGGATAATCAAAGTCTCCGGTGCGTGCCATGTCTTCGATGGCACTGATTACCCCTACTGGAAGAATAAGATGCGTATGCATCTTGAAGCCATTTATGTCGACCTCTGGTATGTCGTCAAGAATGGCGTTCCCAAGGTCGGTGAAGGTGTCACTGCTGCTGATGTCAAGAGTTTCATTCAACTGGACTCGACTGCCAAGAACATCATCTGTGGTCATCTGGCCAAAGGACAGTATGGTCGTGTGAGTGCTCTGGAAACTGCGAAGCTAGTCTGGGACTAGCTAACCAAGGTCAATGAAGGTGTCTCAACCCAGAGAGACTCAAGGATCAGTGTTCTCCGCAACCTCTTCAACCACTTCAAGAGAAATGAAAATGTCCATCTCACATTTGACCGCCTCACTGATATCACAAATGAGCTTCACGCACTCGGCGCCACCGAGATCACCAAGCATGAAATTGTCAAGACACTCTTGAGATCGCTTGACAGCTCATTTGACACCCTGGCCCTGATGATTCAAGAACGCCCTGATTTCAAGACTCTCGATCTGTCTGACATATTTGAGAGGCTCAACACACATGAGTTCCAGCTATCTGAGAAAAGAGATATCTATGGTCCCAACTATGGCAGAACTCGCGCTTTGAAATCAAAGGTTGTTTCCTCCTCTGAAGAAGAATCTGACTGCAGTTCTGGGGATCATGAAGACATTGGAAAGGAGCTTGCTATGCTTGTGAAGAAGTTCCAGAAATTCACTAAGAAGACAGGCTTCAGAAGTTCTTCAAGATCCAGCTCAAGAAATGATGAAGCTTCTACTCATGACCACAAGAAGAGAACATGCCACAAGTGCAAGAAACCTAGTCACTACATCTCTGATTGTCCGCAGTGGGACAATGAGAACAACAAGAAGAAGAAGAACAAGGAATATGATTCTGATGACAAGAAGAAGAAGAAATCCTCAAAGTCTTCTTCCAAGTCTTCGTCGAAGTCCTCATCACAGAAGAAGAGCTCATCAAGCAAGGCTCATGCATTTGTTGGCAAGAAGATGGATTCAGAGGAGGAGTCTGCTTCTGAGGAGGCGGAGGTGGAGTCTGTGGAGGAGTCCGATTCAGGTGTGGCAAGCCTGGCTCTAGCTTTAGCATATGTCGCCAAGTCCATCTTCAACACTGAAGAAAATGGCCCCGTCACCAATGCTGATGCTAATGATGAGGATGACTCTGCTCCTACCTACTGCTTCATGGCACGCGGTGCCAAGGGTATGACACCAAAGGCTTCAGAATGGATTATGGACAGTGGATGCACTAACCACATGACTGGTGATCGAAGTCTTCTAATGGATTCAACCCTACGCCCATCCGACAAGAGTCACATCACATTTCCTGACACTGGTAAAAGCAAGGTATTGGGTCTAGGTAGAGTTGCAATCTCAAAGGATCAGCACATGGATAAAGTGATGCTTGTTGAATCCCTTGGTTTCAACTTAATGTCTATCTCAATGCTTTGTGACTTAAACATGATTGTGATATTTGGAACATATCGTTGCCTTGTGCTAATGGAATCTGACACATCTCTAGTCTTTGAAGGGTATCGAAAAGATGATCTGTACATGGTAGATTTCTTAGCAGGACCACAGTTGGTCGTATGTCTTCTAGCAAAAGCTTCAGAGTGCTGGCTCTAGCATCGGAGGCTAGGGCATGCTGGCATGAGGAACTTGTACACTCTCGCGAAGAAGAAACACATCTTTGGCATCGAGGGCGTCAACTTTAAGAAGGATCATTTGTGTGGTGCCTGCGAAGCTGGAAAGATGACTAGGGCCCAGCATCCCTCGAAGACAATCATGACGACATCACGTCCCTTCGAGCTGCTTCACATGGACTTATTTGGCCCTACTCACTACTCCACTCTTACTACCACTGCTTGTCTCTATGGCTTCGTAATTGTTGATGATTACTCAAAATATACATGGGTGCATATAATCCTCTACAAGAATGAAGTGCAAGATGTCTTCAGATTATTCACCAATCGTGCCATGACGAACTATGGCATCAAGATCAAGCCCATCAGAAGTGACAATGGCACATAATTCAAGAACACCGGCCTCGATACTTATCTTGATACACTGGGCATCACTCATGAGTTTTTAGCTCCATACACACCCCAGCAGAATGGCATCGTGGAGCACAAGAACGGAACGCTCATTGAGATGGCACGGACAATGCTTGATGAGTACAAGACTCCAAGGAATTTTTGGCCTGAAGCCATTGATACTGCATGCCACATCATCAACCGTGTTTACCTTCACAAGCTTCTAAAGAAGACATCCTATGACCTCCTAACTGGTAAGAAGCCAAATGCCAGTTACTTTAGAGTATTTGGTGCTAGGTGCTGGATCAAGGATTCACATCACACTTCAAAATCTGCACTGAAAGCACATGAAGGTTTTATGCTTGGCCACGGAAAGGATTCGCACTCCTACAGAAGCTTCAACCTCTTTCACTATAAAGTGGTTGAAACTGTGGATGTGCGGTTCGATGAGACTAACGGCTCGCAAAGAGAGCAGCTGCCAAATGTGCTAGATGAAGTCCCACCAAGTGAATCTATCAAGATGATGGGTACTAGATAAATCATACCTTCAGAAGCTCAGTCTGAAGAAGAAATCATCATTGCACCAAGTCAACCTGAAGACAATGCTCAGCCTGAAGCCAATGCGGAAGATGAAGACAGTGATCAAAAAGGGAAAAATCTTCGTCCAGTTCATCCTCGAGTTGCAAATGAAGTACAGATTGAGAAGATAATTTATAGCATCAATGCACCTGGTCCAATCACTCGTTCAAGAGCAACACAGCTAGCAAATTTCTATGGACACTTTGCATTTGTCTCTATATCTGAACCCAAGAAAGTTGCTGAAGCCTTCATGGAACCTGAATGGATTCAAGCTATGCAAGAAGAGCTTCAACAGTTCGAGCTGAACAATGTATGGGAATTGGTCAAGTGTCCTGATCCTCGCAAGCACAATATCATAGGCACCAAATGGATCTATCGCAACAAACAAGATGAGCATGGTAAAGTTGTCAGAAACAAGGCTCGTTTAGTTTCCGAAGGTTACACTCAAGTTGAAGGGATTGACTTTGATGAAACATTTGCTCCCATGGAAAGGCTTGAAGCCATTCGCATATTGCTAGCCTATGCCAACCATCACAACATTCTTCTCTACCAAATGGATGTGAAGAGTGCCTTTATGAATGGCAAGATTGAAGAAGAAGTGTATGTTGCACAGCCACCTGGCTTTGAAGATCCAAAACATCCTGATATGGTATACAAGCTCAACAAGGCATTCTATGGCCTCAATCAAGCTCCTCGTGCTTGGTATGACACTCTCAAAGACTACCTGAAGAGCAAAGGCTTCAAACCTGGTTCTCTAGATCCTACACTCTTCACGACGACATATGATGGAGGACTGTTTTTGTGCCAAATCTATGTGGATGAGATTATCTTCGGCTGCACTGACAAGAGATATAGTGATGAGTTTGGACATATGATGCAAGAACAATATCAGATGTCCATGATGGGTGAGCTGAAATTCTTCCTTGGTCTTCAAATTCGTCAGCAAAGCAACGGTATCTTCATATCACAAGAGAAATACCTCAAAGATTGTCTGAAGAAGTTTGGAATGCAAGACTGCGAAGGATACACGACGCCATTGCCAACCAAAAGTCATATGGGCCCCGACGACACTGGTAAAGAGTTCGATCAAAAGGTATACCACTCCATGATTGGTTCTTTACTCTATTTATGTGCATCTAGGCCAGATATCATGCTTAGCATTTGGATGTGTGCCCGATTCCAAGCGGCACCAAAGGAATCACATCACTTAGCAGTCAAGTGAATTCTTCGATATTTGGCTTACACCCCAACTCTAGGATTATGGTATCCAAAGGGCTCAGAGTTTGATCTAGTTGGATTCTCAGATGCTGATTATGCTGGTGACAAGGTTGATCGCAAGTCCACATCAGGCACATGTCACTTTCTTGGGTGATCTCTTGTCTGTTGGTCTTCAAAGAAGCAGAACTATGTATCTCTCTCCACTGCTGAATCAGAATACATTGCTGTTGGATCTTGTTGTGCTCAGCTTCTGTAGATGGAGCAAACTCTCAAGGACTATGGTATCCACCTGAGGCAAGTGCCACTTTAGTGCGACAATGAAAATGCCATAAAGATTGCCAACAACCCAGTTCAGCACTCGAAGACAAAGCACATTTAGATCCATCATCACTTTCTCAGAGATCATGTCATGAAGGAAGATATTGATATCATTCACGTCAACATTGAAGAGCAATTGGCAGATATCTTCACAAAGCCCTTGGAAGAGAAAAGGTTTTGCAAGTTGTGGTGTGAGTTAAATATCTTAGAATCCTCGAATGTCGTGTAATTGGACACACATCCTAATGCTTATGCATGTTGATGACTTAGATGTGCAACACACGAAGTAATGCATATCTTCAATCAATGAAGACATACACTCTAAGTGTGAATACATTAACTCAGAATTTGACTTCGGAGTGCCACGATAATTGTGCGCCGTGTCTGGGTCTAATACTTCCTATACGGTGGGTAACGTCACCACCAAATTCTCTTGAAGTGTTTCATTAGGCGTTATAATTGCATAGTCTTCACATTTGTTTTGTCTTCAACATTGATTTGACTTCATGTTTATCTTCGCAATGTTGATTTGGACCTATGCTGGTATATACATATATTCGTGTTCTGTCCTTTACAGCATTCACTTATAGCTATGTCTTCATGTTTGCATTATTTTCAAACTAAGTGAATGTGATCGGACACTAACCCCTTCTGTGCTTCTTCCTCAAAGTCTGTCTATCCAAATCATATGCATTCTATTGAAGTTGTCGATTGTCTTCTCTGAATCCTTGTCAGCAGAAGACACAGAGACAAAAGTTAAATCTGTTTTTAATGCTACATCCCGATTGTCTAAAAATCGGAGAAGCCAGAACGACCACCCGACAATCCAGGCGTGTGTGGGAACATGGAACAACTTCCAATAAGTTGCATGCATGCCACATGTCCTTCAGATGTGAACCACCAGGGCACCTGCGTAATTACGATGTGTTGTCCCTTTCCTTATAAATACACAACTCATCGCGGTCATTATCTCTTCTTCCACCTCGCCACCTCGCACAAACCTTAGCGCCTCCGCTAGCCCAAGTCGACGCCGGAGACGAAGCGCTCAGCTCCCGCGACTTCTTCGACGCCGTCCTCATGCCGGCCGCGGACCTCGTCCTCTCCACCGCCGCCATAGGTGTCTACCGTCGCCGAGTTAGGGCACGGGAGATTGAACTGCTCGGCCTCTCTCTCTCTCTCTCTCGACCTCGTCTAGCAGTTCGTCAAAGGGTAAATAAAACTTACTTTTTACTGCCTTTTTGATCCGTCAAATCCATCCACTTCAACCAAAAGTGGTTTCTTGTCTTTCAAATCTGGATCCGTCCTTGTATGCATCTCATAACATGCTAAGGATGTTCACTTATGCTTCATAACTAGTTAGATTCCTCACTTGTACTTATTCATGGATTCGTACAAATCTGGAACCAACCTTCTTCAAATAAGTGAATGTCTTCGCACTATGAGGTCAATGTCTTCAAACTGATTTATCTTCAAAATCTTCTGAGAATGCATATGACCTCTTCCCATTCCCCTGCACCTATAATGCTGTCATAGGTACATGTCCGTGGGAGAATCCCTTGGTTCTCATAGTCTGCATTCATTTGCAGAGTTCATACAGCGTCATATTCACCCACCTGAAGCCAGTTCCTGTCTGTCCAGCAAGAGGAAGCCATTCACTCTTGTCGGATCTTGGGTTCCGGCAAAACCCTTAAGGTTGGAACACTGGGGTGCGCACGAAGATCTCTCCTCCCCCTAGCTCACACACACCACGATCTCACGGCCTAGCTCAACGAACCCAAACAACAAATCGACACAAGATTTATACTAGTTAGGGCCACCGATGTGGTGTAATACCCTACTCCAGTGTGGTGTGGTGGATTGCCTCTTGGGCTGAGGATGAATAGTTACAAGGGAAGAACAGCCTCCCGAGGAGAGGTGTTCTTGTGCTCGATGAGCTTGTGGGTGTGAGGGTGGGGTGGATTTGACCCCTGGTGACCCATCTTCTACGGTGGTGGCTAGTCCTTTATAAAGGCCCTGGTCCTCTTCCCAAATATTGAGTGGGAAGGGATCCCACAATGGCCAAGTTTGAAGATGGGCAGCTAGTACAAGTTATCTTGACTAAAGGTGGTCTTCGCCTGCCAAAGGCTCTGGTGATGACGCCGTCTTGGGCTCCACTGTGACCTCCATCTTGCTGTTGTCCTGGTCTTGGTCTCGTTGCACCGATATGGAAACCTTTGCCTGATGCCTCGGGAATCCACGCATGCGCTTTCCTCTTTAGCACCAAAGAGGAAACAAGGACATTGCATGCACTGGCGCCCGCCTGGCCATGGTCGTCATGGCTTCCGTCACAGGGACCTCGCGAGGTGCCCCTTGCCTTGATCTCTCCGCTCCTCGCGAGCCAGCTTGGTGAGGCCGCCCCTGAGGAGGTCTTGTGTCGTCCGCCTTGCGAGGCTTGGCACCTCGCGAGGGTCTTGAGTGTTTGCTGGTGAAGATGGGCCGTACAGGGCTGCTGGTGGAGCCACGCCGTGGGCCACAGGCAGGCAAGTCTGGGGAACCCCGTTCCTAGAACACCGACAGTAGCCCCCGGGCCCAAGGCGTGCACGGTCTTGGCTTCGAGGCGAAGCCAAGGGGCAAGTGTGAAGTGCCACGGGCCCAACAGCCTGCGGCCTTGGTTGACGTGTGGCGATTGATTGGACGTGGGTGTCTCCGCTTCCCCACGCTACCTCGGCAACTGCCCGACTGACAAAAAGGCTGGGGCGGGCTATATCTGTCTTCATTGCCTTCCTTCGTCTTGCTCCAGATCCCCTTTCTCGCTCCTTGCTTCCGAAATCTTCAGATCTGCTCCGATTCCCCTCCACGCTAGCGACCAATGGCGCCCGGCAAGGCCAAGGACATGGCTCAGCCCGCGTGGTACGAGCCGGCTCTCCATGCGCCTAATGTTTCGGAGAAGAACCTCGCCGCCACACGTCTGCTGACGGCGGGGGAGAACAACGAGAAGGGGAAGACCGAGTTCCGGGCTGGCTCCATCGAGCCGGAGGCTTTGAGGAGCACCTTCTACCCCTTCTTCATGAGCAGCATCGTTGCGGGGCTGGTTCCCCCCTTCTCCGACTTCTTCTACACCATCCTTAGCCATTACAGGCTGCAGGCCCTCCATCTTCATCCCAACTCTATTCTTCTCTTGACGATCTTTGCCTTCTACTATGAGGCGTATGTCGGGGTGATGCCATCCGTGGCCCTGCTGCGCCACTTCTTCTTCCTCCGGATCAATGACAGCCACACCTCAGGGTGTGCCAACTTCATGGCGGCCGGCAAGGCCAACACGATCGCGATGGCTAGGAAGAAGGCCGAGGACTTCAGGAGCAAGTGGGCCATGATGGATGCCAAGTGCGTCCACCCACGGCTGATGCTACCAACGGAGATGCCCAGTCCGACGAACGGAGGTCTCGAGCGAAACTTACTGACGACCGGGAGAAGTCGGTGCTGGAGAAGATGACCGCCGACCTGAAGCCGGGCAACGTGAAGGCGGAGAAGCTGACGGGGGCAATGCTCCTGAGGGAATTCCTGATGCTTCGTGTGGCTCCGTTCCAAGCATGCTCACGCCCCTTGTGGATGCTTGGGGGCGAAGAAGATAAGCTTCGCTTGAGTCCGGAGGCCTTGTCCGAAGAAGAGCTGGCTGTGGCTCTCTGCCTCTTGGTCGGGGACGACCAGGAGTATCCATCGTGCTCCTTCGTTCCCTTGTTTCTTCGCAAGGACGGGGCACAGGTCGCGGCGGCCATGCCTGAGGGAGTCTTGGATTAGAGGGTCCTCAGACAGCCGGACTATATCCTTTGGCCGGACTGTTGGGCTATGAAGACACAAGATTGAAGACTCCGTCCCGTGTCCGGATGGGATTCTCCTTGGCGTGGAAGGCAAGCTTGGCAATACAGATATGTAGATCTCCTCCCTTGTAACCGACTCTGTGTAACCCTAGCCCCCTCCGGTGTCTATATAAACCGGAGGGTTTAGTCCATAGGACAAGAACAACAATCATACCATAGGCTAGCTTCTAGGGTTTAGCCTCTACGATCTCGTGGTAGATCAACTCTTGTAATACTCATATAATCAAGATCAATCAAGCAGGAAGTAGGGTATTATCTCCATCGAGAGGGCCCAAACCTGGGTAAACATCGTGTCCCCCGCCTCCTGTTACCATCCGCCCTTAGACGCAGAGTTCGGGACCCCCTACCCGAGATCCGCCGGTTTTGACACCGACATTAGTGCTTTCATTGAGAGTTCCACTATGCCATCGCGATAAAGGCTCGATGGCCCCTTCAATCATCGGTAACGATGCGATCCAGGGTGAGGTTTTCCTCCCCGGTCAGATCTTCGTATTCGGCGGCTTCGTATTGCGGGCCAACTTGCTTGGCCATCTGGAGCAGATCGAGAGCTACGCCCCTGGCCGTCAGGTCAGGTTTGGAAATTTAAATTACACTATCGACATCCGCGGAGACTTGATCTTTGACGGATTCGAGCCCATGTCAGGTGCGGTGCACAGTCACGACGAGCACGACTTAGCTTTGTCGCCGGATGGTGTTCGGTGATCACACCTATGCCTACTCTGGCCCTAGATCCGGAGTCGATTGCGCCGTCCAATGATGGGTGGATGGACCCCGCCTCGGAGGCCACACACTCGGTGGCCATAGAGCCGAATACTGACTTCACCTCATATGAGACCTGTGTCACCAGATCCTCGGATTCATCCCCGGCCACAGGCCCCAAACCGCTTGCGTCCATGCCTATCGAATTCGCCGATCATGGAGTTTACCTCTGCGGATATCTTTCAGCACTCGCCTTCGGGCGATGTGCTAAATTCATTACGGTCTCTCTCCTTGTCAGGGGACCCTTGGCCGAACTATGACCGGCTAGAATGGGATGCGGACGACGAAGAAATTCGCTGCCTACCCACCACCCACTTAGTAGCCACTGTCGATGATTTAACCGACATGCTCATTTTCGGCTCCGAAGACATCGACGGTATGGACGACGATGCAGGAGACAAATAGGAACCACCGCCCACAGGGCGCTGGACTGCCACTTCATCACACGATATATATATATATGGTGGATACACCCAAAGAGAACAATGACGAGGAACGGAAGGATGGAGCGAAGGATAGATCCCTCAAGAAGCAACCAAAGCGACGGCATAGGCGCCGCTCCAAACCCTGCCTCGGCAAAAACAGCGATAACAGCGCAAGAAAAAATAATACCCCAGTCGACTCCAGAGGAAGCGACGACCACATGGACCCAGCAATAGAGCAGGATGAACTAGTGGACGGTGAACATAGTACGGATCCGCTGTCCGATCACGGCGACGCCAAGGATAAAGCTCATCAACCTGTCTCCGGAGAGGAGAACAGTCCGGATGACGATGAACACATCATCCCGGAAAAGCACCTGGAACAAGAGAACCTCCATAGAAGGCTTATTGCCACCGTGAGGAGTCTGAAGAGGCAGAAGCAAAGGCTTAAGGCCGCATAGAATACGCTCAACAGTAGATGGAACAAAGTGCTAGACACTGAAGAAAAATACGGTGGCGGTCGCCACACAAAGAGCTATCCAAAGCGCAAGTTGTTTCCTGAATTCAATGATGAGGCCTTAGAGCCTACACAACCAAAAAATAAAATGGCCGACCGGTCGGATCGACCACCTCGTGGCCGCGATAGGGCGGCTAACGAGACCGCACATAAGTCAGCACACGATCCACGCAAGGACTTGCATAAAAAAGCCGGCATGACCAGATCCATCTACGGATCTAGGAAGGGCGCTCCAGCGCATAATCAAAACCGAACACTACAACCGTCAGAATGCCATGACACATCCAAATACAGGGGTGCCGCACACACCCTATGTTTCACCGATGAGGTGCTGGATCAAGAATTTCCAGAGGGATTCAAACTCGTGAACATAGAGACGTACGACGGAACGACAGACCCTAGGGTCTGGATTGAGGACTTCATCCTCCATATCCATATGGCTCACAGAGACGATCTCCACGCCATCAAATACTTGCCCCTCAAGCTGAAAGGACCAGCTCGGCACTGGCTGAAGAGCCTCCATGAAAATTCAATTGGAAGTTGGGAGGAGCTTGAGGATGCTTTTAGGGCTAACTTTCAAGGGACCTATGTCCGACCTCTGGATGCAGACGATTTAAGTCATATAATTCAACAGCCCGGAGAGTCAGCCCGAAAGCTTTGGAATAGATTTCTCACTAAGAAGAACCAAATCGTCGACTGCCCGGATGCCGAAGCCTTAGCAGCTTTCAAACACAGTGTCCGAGACGAATGGCTCGCCAGACACCTCGGCCAAGAAAAACCGAGGACAATGGCAGCCCTAACAAGCCTTATGACCCGCTTTTGCGCGGGCGAAGATAGCTGGTTGGCCCGTAGTAGCACCAGCGACCCAGGCACATCTGAAGTCAGGGATGGCAATGGAAAACCACGATGCAGTAAAAGCAAGCGTCGAAATAATGAAGACAACTCAGACAACACAGCGGTTAACGCCGGATTTAGGGGCTCTCGACCAGGTCAACGGAAAAAGCCTTTCAAAGGCAACAGAGATGGACCGTCCAGCCTAAACAAGATTCTAGACAAATTATGTCAGATTCACGGCACCTCTAATAAACCCGCAAATCACACCCATAGAGAATGCTGGGTCCTCAAGCAGGCCGGTAAGCTAAATGCCGAACACAAGGGGAGGGAGACACCGAGTGAAGACGAGGATTAGCCTCGCCAGCAAAACATTGGGGGACAGAAAAAGTTCCCACCAGAGGTCAAAACAGTGAACATGATTTACGTGACAAAGAGGAGGAGCAAGCACGCACTCTGAGACATATGCGCCGTAGATCCCGTCACCCCCAAGTTCAACCCTTGGTCGACCTGCCCGACCACTTTTAATCGCAGAGATAGCCTGACCAATGTCCGGCACGGAGGATCGGCTGCCTTGGTACTCGACCCAATAATCAATGGATACTATCTCACCCGAGTCCTCATGGACGGCAAAAGTAGTCTTAATCTGATATATCAAGACACAGTCCGCAAAATGGGATAGACCCAACGAGCATTAGCCAAAGCAGTACTACCTTTAAAAGTGTAATACCAGGCCGAGAGGCCCGCTGCACGGGCTCTCTAGTACTAGAGGTTGTATTTGGTTCCTCCGGCAACTTCTGAAGCGAAGAATTAACCTTCGACATAGCTCCATTCCGAAGAGGCCATCACGCACTACTCGGAAGAACGGCCTTCGCTCGTTTTAATGCAGTACCGCATTACTCTTATCTTAAGCTTAAGATGCCCGATCCACGTGGCATCTTCACAGTTAGCGGAAACATAGAGCGTTCCCTACGTGCGGAAAAATGTGTGGCGGCTCTAGCAGCCGAACACTAAAACGGCCCCCTCTCGGGCCAGAATAAATGATCGGTCGTCAAGACCGCGGACATGGTTAGACGAGTCCGGCACACCACTAGGTGTAGCAGCTCAGATAAACCCGAGATTAGGTCGAGGGATATACCCCCATAGTTGGTTCTAGGGGCTTCCCACATGGAAAAAGGGCCACAGTTCGGTTTGACTGTATTAACACAATATATATATATCACATTTTAACGGTTTATTGAGAATAACCAAAAAAAATTCTCGCACGCAGACTTTGGGCTGGATTTTTTCTCTTTTACAGATGATAATCGTGGTACACCCTTCCAGGATACGGCACAACGGAGACACAGGTGCAGACGTGCAACAGGGCCCCGCTCAAAGGTTTCTTTTTAGATTCAGACCCTGCATAAACCTTTCTTACTGTCTCTTGTTGCTTCACACCCTCCGGATACTTAACACAACCGAGAGGGATTCCGGCGTTATTGGCATTTCACCACGCCAGACTAATGCACGTACCTGGAAATTCAGGGTTCATTATCGAGGGTGTTACTCAGCCCAGTATATGTTGTAAAGTCCTAATACCTTAGGGAGTGTTCGACGTCGTGAGTTTGGCCTTATATGCATCAGCTCCGAATCATGTCTTTGGTCACATGTTGGGTTTGCCCGGCTCCCGTGTTTTGCTACCTTATGTTCCGCTCTATCGGCTAAGGCGGCACCGGGAGAACTACTGCGATTGTGCCCTGGTTAATCCGGACGAGCACCTCAGTAGAGAAAGCCGAAAACTGACTATCATGATAAAGCGTGAGATTGGTCAACCACTCGATGACTCATCGGAATCTTCGGGATTCCTCCACCTTAACGAAGGACCGGTTTTCCCGGTCATGTACGTACGCGCACCGTATTTGATAGACGCAGAAGTACCAGGGGCTATATAGTAGCCCCACTTTCGAACTCCTATGGTTAAGTGAAAGTATTAAACAATATAGTCCAATTGCCTCGTTCACCACGCTAGCACCTCCTTAATGGACCAAGACGTTGGATCAAGTGTGAACACGCGCTTTTGCGAACACCCCCGCATTATATGCGTGGGGGCTTAAGCCGACGACTGCAAACTTTCAGGTTATATATATATAGATATAGATATAGATATATGTATATATATATGTATATATATATGTACATAAACGACCGCACAGGAGGCATAATAATACTTTCAGGCAAAAGTATAAACACAGCCTTTATCACTCAAATAGCATTGTTCTTACAATGGGGATACATGTCAGTATAACATGATACTCTTCGAGCACTGAGCCTTTATTAAACGAGCGCGTTCTAGGACTTCTTCAAAATAGTGCTCGGCCAATACCCGACCTACGTCCGAACTCTGGATTGCAATAGCGGTGGCCTCCATCTCAGCCCAGTATGTCTTGACATGGGAAAGAGCCATCCGCGCACCCTCTATGCACGCCGACCTCTTCACAGCGTCGATAAGCGGCATAGCACCAAGGAATTGTTGCACTAAGCCAAAATAACTATTCGGCCTTGGTCCTTCCGGCCAAAGATGATCCACAACTGACCTCATGGCAAGCCCGGACAACCTATGGAGCTCGGCCCACTCGGCCATTTGCTCATTTAATAGCAGCGGACGCACTGGAACATTGAACTGCGACCAGAACAACTTTTCCACTTCGTGATCTTTTTGATCTTTGAAAAACTCGCTCGCATCAGCAGCATTTGCTGCCAAATCCAAGTATGCGTCTATAGAACTCCATAATTGATCCTGAAGGGCATACTTAGGATCTCTGAACTTCGTCCGCAACAAAAAGGGCTTCCCAGCCGCGATATCTCCAGCTTGACGTAGCTCCTCCTTCGCCGCTCTGATTTTAGAGCGGGCTTCCTTGGCTGCTACCATGGCTTTCTCCAGGTCCGCCGTCTTTGTTTGGCTTTCCTTTTCAAGAAGCCCATAACGGTCGGCGGCATCTTTCAACTCAACAGCCATCTTGGCTATTTTCTCTTTGCTCTGATAATGCGCAGCCTGTTCAGCTCTTAGCTCTTCGACCGCCTTTAGGGCGGTCGCATCACTCTTCCTGGCTTGTTCCTTGGCTCGAGCAAGTTCCGCCCTAAGGTTCTCCACGGCGGCAGCTCCATCTGCAGTCACAGCATATTACAGATACTAGCATCATGCTCCTCTTAATATATGTGGACCACTGGAGAATACATACCCTGTGCCTCGTCAAGCCTCTTGTTTACAAGCACGATGTCAGCATCTGCCACATCAAGTTGCCGCTTTAGTTCGGCAAACTCACTAGTCCGGCTAGCCACCGAACCATCAGCCGCCTACACATGAAAGCAGCTTGATCATTACCTGGGACTATGATCCTCTGTTTGCCGCCTTCCGACAGCAACCAGAGTCTCAGGGGCTACTATCTGCATAGGGCACACCTACCATGTGCGTTACCATCAAAAATATTTATTACTTTGCGTACCTCAAAGCCTCTTAGCAGGCTCATAAAGGCTTCAAGCAACCCACTTTCGGCGGATGAAATTCTCTCAAACACCGTACCCATTAGAGTACGATGCGCCTTTGAGATAGCCGCTTGCTCCAGAAGACTCATCAGTGCGTACGGTCGTGCGCCGGACAGTCCCAGACTCTTTTTGTGGCTCCCCTTAGGAGCCAAACACTCCGGACTTCGGCTGGCCGAAGGGTTACCTTCTGGCCTTGGCGGATCAGGAGAAATCCTCCATGACGACACCTCAAGGTCGTCCGCCTCACGAGGCGGGGAGGCACGGGGAGGCGTTTCGCTCTCCATCATCTCCGGAAGAAGATCCCGCGAAGACGAACTCTGTCGAGAAGTGCTACGATCCGAACTACAAGACATACATCTCGGTTATTGTTCTTAGAAATGAAGCAGGGTATATTTACTATAAATTACATTTCTTTACTTACAGCTCGGTGGAGGGCTGGTCCTCTTGCGGGCACTGTGCGGTAAGGATGCCCTCCGGGGTAGGGCCCGCTGACAAAGGTTGCTTCCCTTGTTTGAAAACCATTGTTTCCAAGTCTTCAGAGGCGGCCCTCTTCCTTCCTTGGGGAGAGGGAATTTTAGATTCTTCTCCCCGGTTATCCTCCTTCGCAGAGGCACTAATTCTCCCGGTTTGGATGAATAATGAGTGAAGCTCGCTTTCGGCTTCTTTGTTCCTCCCTTTATCTTCCCCTGATGTCGCTTGATAAGGCGCAAGCTCAAGCATCCTGGCTAGTACAGGATCAGGTGAGCCTTCGGGAAGGGGGGCCGAGCACCTGATCATCTTCGCCTTTTTTATCCAGTCCTGGACAAAGACCGACTTTTCAGAATAATGTTGTGATAAAAAAAGAGATGACGTGTTCGGCCACGGAATTACTTACTTGGGTGTCTGGACGATTGCAATTCAGACCCGCATCCTCGGTGGTGTCCGAACACTTTATTCGTGATCCCAAGAACAATCCATACATCTCTTTGAGCGGCGCTGAAGAATTGCTGAATAGTTCGTGGTCCTTACGGGTTGAACTCTCACATACGGAGAGATCGACGTTGGCATGGCAGGACCTGACAAACTAGCATGACTTGCATTACTTTGACAAGGCTGACATCTCTCTTGAAGAGATCTCGGATGCGGCTCTGCAATGTCGGCACATCATTAGCTAGCCCCCACTCCATCCCTTTGTTGACCCATGTCGCCAATTGTGGCGGAGGGCCCGGACGGAAGGCGGGGGCAGCTACCCACTTAGCGCTTCGGGGAGCGGTGATGTAAAACCACTCCCGCTGCCATAACTTGGATGTCTTCGGGAAGGAACCCTTTGGCCATGAAGCATTGGATCCTTTGTTTATTATGGCACCCCCGCACTCTGCGTGTCGCCCCTCAATCATCTTCGGCTTCACATTAAAGGTCTTGAGCCATAAGCCAAAGTGTGGGGTGATGCGGAGGAAGGCTTCACACACGACGATGAACGACGAGATGTGAAGGATGGAATCCGGAGCCAGATCATGGAAATCGGGCCCGTAGTAGAACATGAGCCCTCTAACAAAGGGATCAAGACTGAAGCCTAGCCCTCGGAGGAAGTGGGAAATAAATACGACACTCTCGTTGGGTTCGGGAGTGGGGATGACCTGCCCTTGAGCAGGCAGCCTGTGCGAGATTTCGGCGGTAAGATAACTGGCTTCTCTCAGCTTCTTGATGTCCTCCTCTGTGACAGAGGAGGCGATCCACCAGCCTTGAAGGTTGGATCCGGACATGATGGAAGGTCCGAAGCGCTTATCCTGGGCCTTAACTGTTGGAATTCAAGGTGGGGGGAAGGGAAGGATTGAGCGCGAGAAGAAAAGGACAGGCCTTGGCCCCCTTTATAAAGAGGGTGAATATCAATCGCCCCCGCGTGACCTTTTGGGACTTGCCTAAAATCAAGGAGTCATACCAGCAGGCACGATTGGGTTACCCACACCCGTATTGATGAGAATCCCGTGAAAAGAGGGACACGATCTCTGCTTTGACAGGACGTTCCAATGAAACCGGCTCACAACACGTGCAGGCTCGGAAAAACGGTTCGTCATGACCAAACCACGGCAGAACGTCACGTTATGAAAAGCTGTCAGCAGATTAGATTTGTGGAAATATTATTCTCTCTATAGTGGTATGTGGAATTTTTTTTGCAGAGCCAGACACTATCCTTGTGTTCAAAATCTTCTATGGAATATTCGGAGGAAGAACCCGCCTTGCAATGCCGAAGACAATCTGCGCGCCGGACTCATCGTCATTGAAGCCTGCTTTAGGGGCTACCGAGGGAGTCCTAGATTAGGGGTCCTCGGACAGCCGGACTATATCCTTTGGACGGACTGTTGGACTATGAAGACACAAGATTGAAGGCTTCGTCCCGTGTCCGGATGGGACTCTCCTTGGCGTGGAAGGCAAGCTTGGCAATCTGGATATGTAGATCTTCTCCCTTGTAACAGACTCTGTGTAACCCTAGCCCCCTCCAGTGTCTATATAAACCAGAGGGTTTAGTCCGTAGGACAAGAACAACAATCATACCATAGGCTAGCTTATAGGGTTTAGCCTCTACGATCTCGTGGTAGATCAACTCTTGTAATAATCATATCATCAAGATCAGTCAAGCAGGAAGTAGGGTATTACCTCCATCGAGAGGGCCCGAACCTAGGTAAACATCGTGTCCCCCGCCTCCTGTTACCATCTGCCTTAGACGCACAGTTCGGGACCCCCTACCCGAGATCCGCCGGTTTTGACACCAACAATGCCCACCTTTGACGGGCGCGGCCTAGTGCCGCCGGCGCCCTCTGGGGTCCCGGTAGTGACGGTGCTGGTGGTTGTGTCTTCTGGCGATTCTCGCGGGGTGGAGGAAGAGGAAGATGAGGAGCGCGACTCGGAAGCGACCCGCGAGGATATAGGAGAGACCTCTCCCCCACGCAAGGCCGAGATCCTTCGCTCTTTGCCTGGCGATGACGATGATGCTGGTGCCCGCCTAGAGAGGAAAGAACCGCTTGCAGCTGGGGTCGCCACAAGGACCAGGGCTAGAACCCAGAAGGGGTCACTGACCGCGGTTCCAACGGGGGGCAGGTCGGCGCTGATCTCCCGAGACGATGCTCCTGCTCTGACACCACCTGGAGCTGCTTCTAGCTCATTTGCTGCTCGTTCTTCTGCCACTGGAGCTCGCGCGCCCGTGCCTCCGACTGCAAGGCTCTCAGGCTTCAAGCTTAAGAATCGGAGGGACTACGCCGCGGTGGATCAGTAAGTGTTCTTGTCCTGACTGGTTCTTGCGTCTCTACTGATTCTTGACGCTTCACCGTTGCGCAATTAGGTTGGCGCCCGTGGGGAAGAAGAGGAAGGAGGAAGCGATGATACTGCTCGGGACCAACTCGCCTGCTACGACTACATCTCCTTTCGTGGGGAAGGACAGTGACGGTGATCGTGCTTCTCCGAATCGATCGCCCTCGCGAGGCTTGGAGGAACGTCCTCGGGAGGAAGGCGCCCCTGAAGCCCCGCTGGCTCCGGAGGTGCCAGCATCCGGCTCGGTTGCTGAGGCCCCCAAAGCTCAGGAGCTCCCCGCCTCCCAGGCCATGGTGACGATGTTGCCTCTTCCTTCCTCCGCCGCTCTGCTGATCCCGGATCCCTCCACCTCTCCCGACATCCCGAAGCGCGCCCTTTCTGCGCTGACCTTGTTGCAGGAGGATCTTCAAGGCACCGATCGTCGCCTGGTGGCCGAGTTCTTGGAGCTGATCTCTCGCTGGCTTCACTCCGACGCAGCCATCCGGGCAGCGTTGAGCCAGGCCGTGGTGGACTTAGAGAAGGACAACCAGGCCATCGCCCAAGCTGCGGCAGCCCGCGAGGTGGCGTTGAAGGATGCTGGAGCCGCCCAGGACCACTGCCGGTTGCTGGACGCCGAGCAGGAGACGATGCAGAAGGAGCGTGCGGATGAAGCCCGAGGCTGCAAGGCGGAGGAGGAGAAGATGAAGGCCTGAGAGGATGTCGTCAGGGATCACAACGCCGAGCTGGAGCAGCTGGCGAAAGCATAGGCCACGGAGCGCAGCCGGCTGGAGGAGCTGGAGCAGATGCTATAGGCGGAAAAGGCCGAGCTTGACACCAAGGCGAAGGTCCTGGCTGAGGACCGCGTGGCCTTCAAGCTCCTCGAGGAGAGGTCTTGCACGACACTGCAGTCACTCTACGAGAAGGGCTTGGAGGAGCCGCTGGCTACCGACAGCGAGGGCCCTGCCCAGCTGCTTCCTTATCTGGTCGCGGCGCTTGAGGAAGTCATAAGAGGCATCGGCCCCATGGCAGAAGAAGAAGCCCGCATTATTTCCTTAGCCGCGTTGACGCGCGTCTTCAGCCACCTCCATCTTCGCGATCCTGCCTCCAACCTTGACGAGCTGCTGGAGCCTGTGGACGATGAGCGCTGTGCAACTGCTGCCCAAGCCGTGAAGGGCCAGGAGGAGGCCCTGCTGAAGAAGTTCCGTGCCTTAGATCCCGCGCCTTTGACTGGCGGAGCTTCTGAACCTTCAACTCCAGTGGGCGGTGCAGGCGAGGGCAACGCCGCTTTGGGAGAAGCATCCCTTGTAGGCGATGGTGGCGTCCGGGGATGACGAGGTGACTTGCTGGCGGCTCCTTTCCTGTTTAGTTCCTGCAATATGCACCATGCCTCGTGGAGGCGTTTAAACTTGCGTTGGTATTGGGAGAACAATATGTCTTGTAATATTTGCTTGAGATTTTGCGATTTCCTTCCTGTTTGCTTTACGTTCTACATCGGCCGAGCCCAACCCCGCGCATACCTCAGCCGCCGCTGACTCGACCGGATCACCAGGACGAGGCCAGGGGTGAGGGGCTACGTGGCCAGTTAGGCTCCTGAGTCGCGATGCTCAGGAGTCCTCCTTGACGTGCAAACAACCTCTAGGAAGGAGATGCAAAACCAAGCTTTAGCGTTCTGCGTTGGCAGGGCCCGACCCCGCGCGTGGCTCAACCGCCGTTGGCTCGACCAGATCACCAGGACGAGACCAAGGGGTGAGGGGCTACGTGACTAGTTAGGCCCTTGGGTCGCTATGCCCAAGGGTCCCCCTTGACGTTTAAACAGCCTCGGGAAGGAAATGAGGGATTAGGTCTAGTGTTCTACGTCAGCAGGGCCCGACCCCGCACGCGCCTCAGCCACCGCTGGCTCGACCGGATCACCAGGACGAGACCAAGGGGTGAGGGGCTATGTGACCAGTTAGGCTCCTGAGTCACGATGCTCAGGAGTCCCCCTTGACGTCCAAACTGCCTTCATACGTTTGCTCCACTCGGGAGGGCGCGTGATGACCAGGTCCGAGGGACCTGGCGGGGCGTACGCTAGGCGTGACCTGAGCGTAGCCCCCGTGCCCAGCCCCCTCGCGCGACTCTCCTGAGGGGAGGTGTTGCGGTGAGGCTAGACACTGAGTTCAAGGGCTCCCTAAGGTTGATACGGCCATGGGGACGCCCTCAGATGTTTATCACCAGCGCGGAGCATAGTGCTTCCGCACTTGCACGGGCATAGCCGCTCCTCGGAAGTGTCAACTGCCAGCGTGGAGCATGGTGCCTCCACTGGTACGTGGGAGGGGACTCCCTACTGCGGAGAGCCCCCGGGGCGTCTACAGCCCCGCCCTGACACGTGGCTTGCACGGCAGGGCTAGACGAGGTGTGTCTGGGCACTCGTGAGCCAGCGCGGGACTCACGAGGCCCTACCTCAAGGCGGGTTGCGCCTGGTCTTGATTCTTGATGGCTGTGGTGTTCCTGTGAGATGATTAGGTAACTTGCGCCGAATGAATTTTCCTGAGGCTATCACATGAGAAGGCCAAGCACCAACGACCCTAGGAGGTGACTTGAACGGGGCTAGCTCGCCAGACAGAGCTCAGCCGTTGGATTTATCGACGCTGCAGGGACGGACCTGAGCACAGACACCGTGCCTAGCCTCCTTATGCGAAGGATCCTGAAGAAAGACAATCGGCGTGCGGCCCCCGTGGTGGGTGATAATCAAGCAGGCGATAACCATAGATAGATCATGCATGGAAAGCGAACTATCTTAAGTAGATGCAGGAACTATACATGCCACTGGGTCGGACCCGAGCGGCCTGGGGATGATGTAGCCCAAGGGGCTCCCCCAGCAGAGTAAAGTAAAGACGTAAAAGGATACATGCCGCAGGGACGGGCCCACGTGGCCTGGGAATGATGCAGCCCGGGGGGCGCTCCCAGCTAAATAAACTTGGAAAATGTCACTTGGTTTCGTTGTTGAGGGGATGTTGGGGTAGCTGAAGATGCGCGGTGAAGGGGTCACTCCTCATGAGCCACCGGGGCCCTGAGCCTCGGGAGGCCCTGGGGGTCCAGGCGGTTCCTTGAGGACCGTCTCCATCTCTACCAGGACCGCGCGATGCCTGGCCTCCTAAGCCGCCAGGATGCTCCGCAGGCTGCATTGGAAGGCGGCCGCCATGCTCGGCAGGCCGAATGGCATGCGAACATAGCTGTGAGGTGGGCCCTTGCAATGTCCCATGCGCAAAGGCCAGAAGTGCTCCTGAGACGCGGCCCGGTTGAGCCCTAGGATGTCGATGCAGACGCGCAGCCCGCCATCCTCGCCTGGATGGGGGGCCGCGCCAGGTGAGTGGCGATCGCCGCGCATGGCCCTTGCATCCTGCAGCTCCTGAGTGGTCTTGGCGATGAACTCCTGAGCGCCGAGCACTCCTTTCCCGGTGCCCTCATGAGGGAAAAGTGCCGTAAAGCATGCCTCCACGTGGTGCCCGAGCGCCTCCCTCGTGACGTTGGCGAGGTCTGAGGCCCTCCAAAAGAGAGCCCCCGAGCCTTGCCCGAGGAGGGCGTCGGGCGCGCCTTCCTATGCACCGGGGGGAGGCACCCCATCTGAGGTCGCAGGTCTTGAGGCGGTGTTGCTGGTGACACCGCTCTCTTGAGGCCCTATACGGAGCAACAGCTTCTTCTTGGGGATGGCCTCAGGAGGGTACATGATTCCTTCATTGTTGGGGTCTTCGATTGCTGCGGCTCGAAAGGCGCGCTCGAGGGAGCACACCGCATCCTTCTCCTCACAGCCGACTGTGATGATACCACCGGTTCCTGGCATCTTGAGGACGTTGTAGCCGTGGTGGGTCACCGCCATGAACTTGGCAAGGGTCGGATACCCAAGGATGGCATTGTACGGCAGACGGATGCGAGTGACGTCCAAATCGATGAGCTCGGTGTGGTAGTTGTTGCGCTGTCCGAAGGTGACAGGGAGGCGGACCTGCCCTATCGGGGTGGTGGAGCCGTTAGTCACTCCTGAGAAGGGCTTGGTAGGCTGTAGCTAATTGTATGGCACTTGGAGGCTGTTGAATGTCTCGACGGACACGACGTTGGGTCCTGCGCCACCGTCGATGAGGGTCTTGGTGACTTGGACGTTGCTGATGACGGGTGAGCAGAGCATCGGGAGTGCACCAGCAGTTGCCGCGCACTTGAGCTGGTCTGCTGAGCTGAAGGTGATGGCGCACTTGGACCACCTGAGCGGGCGCGTGGCCTCAAGCCGGGGAAGGGCTGCGTTCACCTCGCGAGCAAACTGCTTGAAGATGCGTTGAGATGCTAGGGCCTGAGCTCCGCCCAAGATGCTGGCGATAGCACGTGGTTCTTGGAAGCCCCCAGCCCCCTCATCCTGATGGTGGTCGTCGTTCCTCCTTGGTGGTGGAGGCAGTGGAGGAAGACCGGCGTTGCCCTGAGGGCGGTCCTCGTGAGGCTGATCCCTCCAGGCGCCCTCACGAGGCTGGTCTTGCCAGCGGTCCTCGCGAGGCCGGTCGTGCCACTCCTGGCGAGGGCCGTGGTCGTCCCAGCGTCCTCCGCCTCGTCCTCCTCCTTGGCCGTAGCCCCGGTCATTGCGCTCGGGGCGTCGACCAAAGCGTCCATCTCGAATGGCCCTGAGCTCTTGACAGTCGTTGGTGTTGTGGTTGTGCATGTTGTGGAAGGTGCAGAATGGTCGGCTGTTCTTGGACGACTCGGGATGGTCTTGGCCGCGCTTCGTATCTGTCTCCGCTGCGAGCACGGCCACTCCCTTGTGCTTCACGTCCTTGGCCTTGGCTTTTTTCTCCTCCGGGTCGGCAGCTGGCACTACAAGGAAACCCCCTATAAAGCAACAAAAATTCTACAACGTTTTGAGTACATGTTTTAAAATTAAGAATAGATACACATATATGGGTTGTAGTATTTTTAGCTCATATATGAGATCGCTTGACAACTCATTTGACACCCTGGCCCTGATGATTCAAGAATGTCCTAATTTCAAGACTCTCGATCCGTCTGACATACTTGATAGGCTCAACACACATGAGGTCCAGCTATCCGAGAAAAGAGATATCTATGGTCCCAACTATGGTCGAACTCGCGTTTTGAAGGCAAATGTTGTTTCCTCATCTGAAGAAGAATCTGACTGCAGTTCTAGGGATCCTGAAGACATTGGAAAGGAGCTTTCTATGCTTGTGAAGAAGTTCCAAAAATTCACTAAGAAGAAAGGCTTCAGAAAGTCTTCAAGATCCATCTCCAGAAATGATGAAGCTTCTACTCATGACCACAAGAAGAGAACATGCCACAAGTGCAAGAAAGCTGCTCACTACATCTCTGAGTGTCCACAATGGGACAATGACAACAAGAATAAGAAGAAGAGCAAGGAATATGATTCTGATGACAAGAAGAAGAAGAAGAAATCCTCAAAGTCTTCTTCCAAGTCTTCGTCGAAGTCTTCATCACACAAGAAGAACTCATCAAGCAAGGCTCGTGCATTTGTTGGCAAGAAGATGGATTCAGAGGAGGAGTCTGCTTTTGAGGATGCGGAGGTGTAGTCTGAGGAGGAGTCCGATTCAGGCGTGGCAAGCCTGGCTCTAGCTTCAACATATGTCGCCAAGTGCATCTTCAACACTGAAGACAATGGCCCCGTCACCAACGCTGATGCAAATGAAAAAGAATTAAATGGAAAACACAAATTAAAGGAAAAATAAAACATAAACACAAAACCCCTAACCTTTTAGTACCGGTTGGTGTTACCAATAGGTACTAAAGGTCTCCCAGCCCCCGGCGCTGGCTCGTGCCACGTGGTGGCCCTACAAATGGTTTTTAACCCCTTTCCGCGACGGCATTTGGAACTGTCGCCTAGTGAGTGACTGCGATAGGGGGTCCTTCCCACATGACCCAGAAACCATCGAGGATAAGCCCACCTAGCAGACATGCTCGGTAAAATGAGGTTGTGTGTGACCGGCGAGCGATCAAATATGGTTATACGTACAATAGTGCTAAACAAATTCAATTATACATGCAAAATCATTTCCAGTTGTAAGTTCATCCCACATAGTCAGTCCCCGCTAAACGTTTCCATTCGTATATACATCCCACACAGTTGCTCCAAGGAAAATGTTTCTGTTCGCAGGTACATCACACACAATTTTCCCCGTTAAATCATTTGTGATCGCGTTTGCATTGCACACAGTATTAACAATTTTATCATTTGCGTTATTGAATGCATCACACATAGTGCGTAAAATAAACTGTGTGGCAAAGGCTGTCCATCACACACAGTTTTTATGTGGTAAACGTTTGCACCAGGTGGCCTAACGCAAACAGTTTTCAGGAGGATGTCGTGTGTGATTTTCCATTAATCAAAGACGGTTTATTCCTAGAAACTGTGTGCGTTGCCTGAGGTCATCGCCCATGGTGTTTTCTCAATAACTGTTTGCAATAGAAAAACCCAATTAGCAGGCTAATTGCCCTACTATGAATAATCTATTTATTAATCTAATTAACATTTCATATTAAGCACACAATATATTTCATTTTCATATTAAGGAAGCAGGATTTCATAATTGAAATACATTAGAGTACAACATCATATATCTTCAGCACTCAGCTACCCTATTACACAACTACACCAGCACCAAGTTTCACATGCAACATCTATAACCTTTCGAAATTAGCATCATAGACGGTACATAGACATATGTATCTCATTTGGAAAATTGCTGAAGCGGAAGGCAAATATTGAGCCTTCATTGACACTACTAGGGAAAAGGCTAGCAGTAGCGCGGTTTTTGTGCTCACTAGTAGCGCGGGTAGGCGCGCTACTAATAAGGCACTCCAACTATTGCTAGCAGTAACGCGTGCCCGCACGCGCTACTGCTAGGAAAAATAGCTGCAGCGTTTGTTCACTCCCACGCTACAGCTAATGTAACTACTGGCAGCGTGTTTTCTCTCCATCGCTACTAGTATTCTTTCTTTTTTTAGTGTTTTTATGCGCCGCCGTACAAATATTGGTACAATACCAGTTATGAGGTTTACATCATTATGTCCATAACAGTGTATCAAATGAAGGTGGATTAGGTTCAAGTGGAGGCAATATGTGGTGCATGTCAAAAGTATACTACTAATCCAAACTTGATCTAGTTTGGACTAGTAGTACTTTCGATGTGCACCACATGTTGCCTCCACTTGAATCTAATCCGCCAGCACAAGCTATTTAATCATCATCATAGTCATTACCACCAACAGTATTTATTTAATCACCACTAACACTAGCTAATAATAATCATCATAGTCATTACCACCAACACTAGCTATTTTATCATCATAGTAATAGTGTAGCACATCATCATCCTCAAACTCATTTCTAGCTAGATAATCACTCCTGCTGCTCTCTCTTAGGTAAAATAACATAAAACATGTGTAGCTCTCCTCCTTGATCAAGTTGGAGCATGCAAATGAACCTGTCTCCTAATCATGGGTAGCGCATCTGTTTGCTGCCCCCTAGTACTTCTCTGCGCTCCCCCATCACATATTTGGTCCAGTCTTGCACTATTAAGCATCCGTCGCTAATCTTGAATGCACTAAAGTAATCTGTAGGATATCTTGGCCGTAAGCTAATAATACTCATGGTACCTTTAGTCTCGATCCCATAAGGCACAACATTCATCGGGAGTCCCTGTTGAAGAACATCGTATGGTAACATACTTAGCAATGAAGTTTAGCTTCAAAAATAATGTATGGAAAAGATGCACTAAGGACAAATAGTAAAAATCTTACCATCCTTCCTAAATAGATGTGACCGTAGTTCATTACGAACACTATTGGTCGAACGTTTTCAGTACTAACATTTCTAAATGCAGGAAGAAAATTTGTCTTGACAGTATCAAGATCCTCAAGCCATGAAACATAATGAGTGAGCTCCTCGCAGTTGAGTTCAGCCCTGGGATAGTATACGGTCCTGTCTACCAAGCGCTGGACATGTTTGCTTGCACCGAAATAAGCTGACAATACAAATTAGTTGTCAACTATTTTTGAATAAACAATACCAAAGACATAAATATGGTTGAGAAACTTACATAATGGTATAACTGGAGGCGTCTGCACATCGACCCAGATGTCGGTATTACCTTCAAATCATCTTCCAGACGAATATCAAAGGTGATAACCATATCAGGCTCAAATGCATAAGTCTTGCATAGTGCTCGCCATGTTTTGCATCCAAAATAGGTGTAGTCGTCTGAATTGTATAATTTTGCATGGAAAATATAACCATGCTCGGTCTTCAAGTAAACTTTCTTTACCTCCATAGTATGACTGAAACCTATCTTATCCAATACAAAAACTCTTGCATGGCAGGGGATACGCTAGTACAATAGTAAAAATAAATATAAGTTGAAGCAAATGAAGCAGATGTCATGCTTAATTATGAAAAAAGACTTGTCTTGTGACTTACTGTATCCACTTCGAAGTTCTCGTCCAGCTTGATGCTGAAGCGCCTATCATCATCTAGGAAGATTCCGTTGCACAGGCCGCGCTCGTCTTCGCAGTATTTGCAAATACCGAAATCCTTTTCGTCGTCAGACATTTCCTATGTTCATAGTTAAAACATTAATTGAAAATAGATCGAAGACAACTACCAGGATACTCAACACACAAATCCGGGGCACTCGATATTTCCTACATATTCTGGCACAAGTCATGCCAAAATTCACGGAAAAATCTGGCATGACCTTTGCTAAAATAGGACATATCGAGCGCCTGAAATTTGCCGGAAGGGAAATGAATCAACACTCCGGCAAAACATAGGCCACTTGGAGGTGTAACCTGCAAACATGACCGACCACTTGGATATTGAGCAACACAAGATATACATTCGAAATATCTTATAGGACTCAAATTAGCATGCATTCAATAAGCAAAAGTAAATCATCTCATGTGTCCGTACATTGTCAAATATTATCACTCATAGATCCCGAATAGTGTCATACATATAACATCAGTAATACAACTAAAACCTTAGCACATGACGGGTATCAGCGCGGGCGGTGGACACCCACAGAGAAGGAACCATCACGGGATTATAGCTCCAGTGAGATCCCTGGAGAACCTGCCAGGTATTGGAGAACCTGTGCTCCAACGCAAACAAGTAGTGACGGACGTGCGCGTCCTCCTCACTGACACGGTGACGCACCACCTCCGCAGAGTCCTCAAGCCTCTGGACCGTCACTGGCCCACGCGACCGCCACCAAAGAAGGTTCGGGTCAACGACAGGCTGGCTCCTCACCAACCTGCCCCCCCCGGTAGGTAGCGCCTCCCAGTACCACCCCGGTGGAGCCCAGTCCGGGACATGGCCCATCTGGTGAAGCAGGTGTCGTCCTCCGCCGACTCGACGACGAGGATGCGGGATAGGCATCGTCCACGTCGATGTGAGAAAAAATACTTTAACTAAAAAAATAGCAACAAGTTCTTACTAACTAGTTCTATTAATTCAACTAGTTCTTACTAAAAATAAACTTACTATAAATAAAAATACACTAGTACCTAATTAGTACCTAGTTCTTACTAACTAATTAGTACCTAGGAACTACTACCCTAATTACCATCTAATTTGATGAACCTAGGGGTGGAAAGTGGTAGCGGATATTCCAATTATCCAACTATAAAGTGAAATAAGTGGTCAAATTTTACTCGTTTTATGATTCATCTTAGAAATTTGATTCGTTTCCACCCTTACATGAACCCTAACTCATTTGAGCTGCATCCGCATCCGATTCCTTTCCACCCTTACATGAACCCTAACTAATTTGATGCAACTAAAATATAAAGAAATCCTAGGCAGAGGTAGGGGAGAGGGAGGAGCAGGCGTGCTCACCTCGGGTGCCTGCGACGAGCGAGGGGCAGGCGGCGTCGAGGTCGGGGTCGGGGCTCGGGCGCGCGGTGGACGGCGGCGTCGAGGTCGGGGTCGGGGGCGGCGTACGGGGTGGCGTTGAAGGTCGGGGGCGGGGGCAGCGTTGAATCTGGGGTCGGGGGCGGCGTAGAGGGTGTGCGGAGAGCGTGCGGCAGCCAACGGGCGACGGCGGCGGCGAGAGTGGAGAGTTGGATTTGGGGGAAGTGGCCGTGGGGAAGGACGAACCCCGTGGTTAAGTCAGAAGTAGCAGTAGCCCGTTCCAGAAAGGGCACTACTGCTAGGTTAGCTACAGCGCATTCTGGGATTCATGCTACTGCTTTCCTTTGTCTTTTTCCCCTTTTCATTTAGTTTTCTTCACATTTTATTTTTTTCCTTTCACCTTATTCTATTTCTTTCATTTTCAATTACCTTTCAATTTTCTTTCCATTTAATTTTATATCCTTTAGCAGTAGCGAGTTTAGATTAAAACGCGCTGCTACAAAGTAAGTAGCGGTAGCGCGGTTCGTTATAGGTCGCTACTACTATGTGTAGCCTATCGGCTAAGCCGTGGGAATTGTAGTAGTAACGTGTTTAGAATGAGACGTGCTACTGCTAGAACTTTATCTGCAGCGCGGTTTGCACAGGAGCGCTACTGCTACTTAGCACCAGCGTGCTTTTTTGACCCTCACTATTGCTAAAGTTCTGTGTATAAGGTTTTCCCTAGTAGTGTGATGTTGAAGGTCTTTGCAACTTTAGGCCAGTACCTGTGGATGATTGACCGTCCATCCTTCATCCTCTTCAGGAACACTTCAATATTGAACCGTGGCTGTTGTATGAATACCTTCCTCGCCTCCTGACCATACAGGTGGTTTGGGAGGTAATCATCAGTGAACTGCTTTGGAAAGGTCTGAAAACAAGGATGTGTATAAATATCTTCTCTATATTGGAAATGGGGCAAAGGAATAAAAAAGTAAGGTATAATGGTTAGTATCATCCTGTAGAGAACTGATGTCTTCTTCATTGTGCAGACAAAGATCTTGTTGTTTTTTGTTGCTAATTTCTTTATCCTAACAATCTTTCTGAGTTTCTTGACTTGACTGATATTCATGGACAGCTCATTTCCCCATATGCAAAAAGGGTCGAACAGTGGGTCAAAACCTCTGACAGCAGGACCTACATGTGCAAGATCAAATTGTTAAAAACCTAAATATTAGAATGGTTCCTGCAATTGCACAATAATCTGCTATTAGACAAAGGACCATGCATGTGCAAACCTTGATTGTAAACCTTAGTGCTTCACATTATTTCCCTACAACACATATAAGGTAGTTAGTGATCAGGTTAAGTGAGGGTTCACATCCTATTTGTAAAATATGTTGATGAAAAATAAGCACATTGCAGATTCATCAAATTAATTGAAGCCACATGGAAAACCCATTTATCCAAACCAAGCATGATTAAGAAATAGGAAATATAGCAATTGTATATGTTTATCATGTATTAAGTGCAGCCAAATTCGATTTATTCCTCACATGCACAAAAATACAAAATTCTACCCACGACAATTGGACATTGCATTGCATAATCGAACCAAGTAGTTAACTAAACACGAAAATAAATGAACCAAACATTAACTGAGCACCACATTCCACAATATAACATACTGCTAATACAGAATTAGATAGTTAACCAAACCAAGCATGCTTAACAACTTGTAAATAAAGCAATTGTATTTGTTTCTCATGTATTTAGTACAACCAAATTTGATGTATTTCTCACATGGTATACAATAACAGAATGCACCTGCAACAATTGAACATCGCATTGCAGAATTGAACCAAGCAGTTAACTAAAGACCACAACAAATGAACCAAATGTTAACTGAGCACCACATTGCACAATGTATAAGATACTAGAAGATCAGACAATTAACCAAACCAAGCATGCTTGATAAATTGGAAATATAGCAATTGTATTTGTTTCTCATGTGTTTTGTGAAGAAAATTTCAATTTATTTTTCACATGGAAGACAATACAAAATTGCACCCTGAATAATTGAACATCACATTTGCAGAATTGAACCAAACAGTTAGCTGAACACGACAACTAATTAACCAAACAGTTAATAAGTGAGCACCACATTGCGCGATATATAGAACATATACACTAGAGCAACATATTGCATGGTAAAAGGAGATAGCACAATTCACTAGAATTTCTTAAGGAAAGGCAGTAGCTAGCAAAATGAACATGGGTCCTTATAGTGAACTAATAAGACAAGATACTCCTCATTGTCGGAGATATCGATGACGATTGGCTCCTTGGACATGGAAGAGGGCGAGGCCTCCGCATCATGGGTGCCCTCATCATAGTGGCGAGTTGCCTAAGCCGCTCCAGGCACCAACCCGCTGGCTCTCAAGTTGAGGGAAGCATGTGCATGCTGAGAAAACACCTCGTAGTCTTTGTCGAAGGCACTGAGGGTGGCCTCAAGAAAACGCCAGGAACTGTCGTTTAAAGCAGCCAACTGTGTCGCGGCGTCGGCGCATGAGGCGTCGTCGGTGGCCTCGTCGGCGAGGTGCTCCTCCAAGATCTGGGGGTCGGCACGAATGGCAGCCTTCACGACCTCATCGGCGCGTGCAGCCATGATTTGCTTCTCCGCTGCCAAATGCTCCTTGAGCCCCTGGCTATACTGTGTGCACCATGGCAAAGTGAGATCTATGGTCTTCCGTAGTAAGCCAAGGGAAAATTCGCCATGCAGGATTTGTGCATCTCTTCAACGCAAATGGTTCAGATTGAATAAGGTATGCAAAGCGAGAATTCGGAGCTAAGCCAAGAGAAAATTTGGCAAGCAGGATTTGTACCTCCCTTCAACGCAAACGGTTTTTTTGGATGACCCGTGTGCAACCACGTACAGACAATTTGGTAAGATTTGCATCTATCATATTGGGTATATTGCCATTTGTCAAACTGGAAAGATTGACATTTGTTGATCTAGTAACATTGCCATTTGTGAATCCTTGTAATACCGCGCTTGTCAAAATATGCAGCTAAAAATCACTAGCACTATCTAATTTTTGCAACTAAAATTCAGTAATTAAGCATAGATTTCATTCATAGATTAAGCAGTCATTCTTAATTTATACGAACAGTTCAACTCGACAGCTGAACTGACCAAACTTTTCCCCAATTGTTGCCAACCACGTACTGAAATAGCTAGTTCAACTATATATACTAGCTAATTTTAAGTACGTTGTACAGTTCCACCACATCTATAGTCAGATGAACTAAACAAAATAGCCCCTAAATACTACTACTACAGGGGTTTTTTTACTACTTCCGGCAGCATCTCCTCTGCCGAGCGCGCTCAGTAAGAGGAAGAGGAGGAGGAGCCTACCGACGAGCTGGAAAACTGCAATACGGTGCCTGCCGCTGCTGCACCTTCAGCGACACTCACCGCGAACGCCCTCTGCCACTCCAGACGACCCCTCTCGAAGCGGACGGGCTGCTCGTAGATCTCCTGATTCCTCGCCTCTGCGTCGGCGTGTGATGCGGTCGCGGCTGCGGTAAGGGTCTTTGTGTGCTCGAAGAGGCACTCCTCCTCTTACCGCAGGAACTCGATGTAGCGCACAAGGTCGCTGATGCATGTGTGGGCCACCACCTCCGCCTCCCTCCTTCGGGCAGCGGTGGCGGAGCGGGTGATGATCCCGTCCATCAACGGTGGGCTGGCGGCCACGGCGGCCGACGATGGGGTGGCGGCCATGACCACCACCTCCCATGTTCGGGCCACGGTGGCGGAGCGGGTGATGGCCATGATGGCCGGCAGTGGGGTGGCGGCCACGATAGCACCTCTTGCCTTCGTGTAAGTGCACCTAGTGCCACCCCTAGTTGGTTTTGGAGTATTGACGACAAACTTGGTTGAGGGACTAATGTGTTTGTGAGAATTGCAGGATAACACAGGTAGTAGTCCCTCATTGATTCGGTTTACCTACCAGAGATGACCCCTAAAAATGTGTGAAGACATTGAAGACAATAGTGGTTGTGAAGATATTGACAACGAAGATTATGACTCGAGAAGACATTCACGTGAAGACTATGGAGTGCGAAGACATAGTTGTTTCGTAGTTTCCTTTTCTTCTTTGTTGAGTCATAGGAACCACCGTACTGTTAAGTGGGGTTTAAGTGAACAAAGTCAGAGTGACTGATGTGATGCTCAACCAAATCTTATGTCTTCGAGCAAAGACAATGAGAGCAAATCTTATCCAGAGTTGGATGAGTCAGCTTTACTTATAGCCCAAGTCAAGTTGCCGCATGTGTTTGAAATCTGACCGTTGGACACGTGTCAGTTCCTTAGTGACCCAGGGTCATTTTGGACAAATCAGGTCGGGTTGCCTCCTGGCTATAAATAGCCCACCCCCTACACCATAAATTGGTGGCTGCTCAGAGTTAGTGCACAGCTTTTGTTGTTTGAGAGCAACCCACCTCCGAAGCATTTGAGAGAGAGATCCTTGCGAGGATAAAGCCCAAAACACCCAGAGCCAAAGAGTGTTAGGCATCATTGAAGTCTTTCTGTCTGCGTGATCTAAAGACTTTTTACACTTGAGGACTGTAAATCCAGACAGTTAGGCGTCGCGTTCTGAGCATCCAAGAGTCATTGCGGATTGCCGGTGAGAGAAGTCTGTGAAGGTTTGGAAGTCTACCTTGAAGACTTACCAGAGTGATTGGACGAGGACTAAGTGTCCTTAGCTCAATGGGAATAAGGAGAAGACACTGTCTTCTGAGTTGAATCTCATCCTCCCTAACCAGATGTACAGTTGTCACAGCAACTGGAACTGGTCCAACAAATCCTTGTCCTCACCAAGCAACTGGTTCTATCCTTTACCTCTCTTTACATACAGTTTGTCTTTGTGAAGTCATTGCCTGCTTGCTTGATCTGATTATCTTCACTGTGTGAAGACTGTGGTTGTTTGGCTTCATACTATCTACCATCCTGATCCATACTACCTAGCTGCTAATAGTATTCGTGCTTTCACTTTAGTATTTACTTGTCTATGGCTTGTCTAGTGTAGTCTACCTTCCGCTGCATATCAATAGCTTCATTTCTATCGTTTGTCTTCAAAGACCCCATGTTTTGAAGACTTTCATAAAAATCGCCTATGCACCCCCCCTCTAGTCGATAACTAGCACTTTCACTTCGGGCCGCGGCGGCGGAGCAGGCGATGGGCCTGGCTTTCGACGGTGGTGTGGCGGCAACGGCGGCCAGCAACAGCTGCCGACGGGCAGCGGCGGCAGAGTGTGTGGTGGGTGTTCCGCGCACACCCAACAGGGACGCCACGTGCACTACACTATGCTGGGGACTTTGCCACCGCCGCGGTGTAGCCTCCCAATTGGAGCTGTCCTCTGATGATAGCGGAGTGGCTGAGCGACGACGACGGACCAGTGCCATTGGAGATTGTGGGAGAAGCACACGAGATAAGCTACAGGGAGGGAGGGAAAATGCGACACATGACTCGCCGGCCATGAGGGTTTATATAGTAGGCTGGTAAGCATTAGGATTTTGGGGCATTTCACAGAGTCGGGTGGGAAGCTTGCGTGTGAACCTGTGCGGTTGCGCGTGAACGGTCTCACCACCGTTTGGCCAAAAAACGCCCCCGCATGCTGCTCAAGCTTGCGCTCGAAGCCGTCTGCGGCAGCGGGGTGACAATACGTGCGAGAGGAGGATGAAAGGACACATACACATATGGTTAATAAAAAAACATTTGTGATTTAATTACCTACTATCCCCCGTCCTGGTTTATAAGTAGGATTTAAATAATAAAATAAGAATGTATGTCACCAAAGATTATATCATTGGATTCGTATTTGAACATAGTTTCTAGTTATATAATTTTTGTAACATGCATTAACATTTTGTTGGTTAAATTTAAGGTTAAATACCAGCAAGCATTTGCCCTGAATATTATTTGAATCTTCTCTGAATTCTTATATGCATGATTTCATATCTTTGTATTTCTCTTCAAATTATCGGATTGGTTTGGCCAACTAGATTGTTATTTCTTGCAATGGGAGAGGTGCTTAGTTTTGGGTTCAATCTTGCGGTGTCCTCACCTAGTGACATAGTAGGGGTAGCGAGGCACGTATTGTATTGTTGCCATAAAGGATAAAAAGATAGGGTTTTCATCATATTGCTTGAGTTTATCCCTCTACATCATGTCATTGTACTTAATGCGTTACTCTGTTCTCTTGAACTTAATACTCTAGATGCAGGAAGGAGTCTGTCGATGTGTGGAGTAATAGTAGTAGATGCAGAATCGTTTCGGTCTACTTGACACCGACGTGAGGCCTATATGGATAATCATTGCCTTGGATATCGTCATAACTTTGTGCTTTTCTATCAGTTGCTCAACAGTAATTTATTCACCCACCATATTATTTGCCTTCAAGAGAGAAGCCTCTAGTGAAACCTATGGCCCCCGGGGGTCTATTTTCCGTCATATATTTTCAGATCTATAAACCAAAAAACCCAAAAATGCCTTTCTGCAATTTATTTTCTTTTATTTTGTTTTACGTTTCAGTAATCTTTTATATCTATCTCTATAAGATCTCACCATTGCAGTTGACCGCGAAGGGATTGACAACCCCTCTATCGCGTTGGGTGCAAGTGTTTGATTGTTTGTGCAGGTGCATAGATTGGAGACTTGCTTGTACCTCCTACTGGATTGATACCTTGGTTCTCTAACCGAGGGAAATACTTATCTCTACTTTGCAGCATCACCCTTTCCTCTTCAAGGAAAAACCAACGCAAGCTCAAGAAGTAGCAGTGGCAGTGACTGAAGAACTCTGTCAATAACACTCTCAACTGGAAGATCAATTCCCAGCTGAGTCAAGTGGTTATGATACCCAGACATTTTGAGTATGTGTTCACTGACAGAACTGATCTCCTCCATCTTGCAGCTATATAACTTGTTGGAGACTTCATACCTCTCAACCCGGGCATTACCTTCAAATATCAATTTTAGCTCTTGGAACATCTCATATGCTCTGTGACGTTCACAACGTCTTTGAAGTCTCGGTTCTAGGTCGTAAAGCATGGCACACTGAACTATCGAGTAGTCATCAGATCGAGTCTGCCAGACGTTCATAACATCCGCAGTAGCTCCTGCAGCAGGTCTGTCACCAAGCGTTGCATCAAGGACATAATTCTTCTATGTAGCAATGAGGATAGTCCTCAAGTTGCGGACCCAGTCCGTGTAGTTGCTACCATCATCTTTCAACTTAGCTTTCTCTAGGAACGCATTAAAATTCAGGGGAACGGGAGCACGTGCCATTGATCTACAACATAGATATGCAAAACTATTAAGACTAAGGTCATGATAAATTAAGTTCAATTAATCAAATTACTAAAGAACTCCCACTTAAATTAACAGCCCTCAAGTTATCTATGTGATACATGATCCAACTCAACTAACCCATGTCCAATCATCACGTGAGATGGGGTAGTCATCAATGGTGAACATCTCTATGTTGATCATATCTACTATATGACTCACGTTCGACCTTTTGGTCTCTAGTGTTCCGAGACCATGTATGTACATGCTAGGCTCATCAAGTTTAACCCAAGTATTCTGCATGTGCAAAACTGTCTTACACCCGTTGTATGTGAACGTAGAGTCTATCACACCCGATCATCATGAGGTGCTTCAAAACGATGAATTTTGGCAACAATGCATACTCGGGGAGAACACTTTTATCTTGAAATTTAGTGAAGGGATCATCTTATAATGCTACCGCCATTCTAAGAAAAATAAGATGCATAAATGATAAACATCACATGCAATCAAAATATGTGACATGATATGACCATCATCGTCTTGTCCTTTTGATCTCCATCTCCAAAGCATCGTCATGATCTCTATCGTCACCGGCTCAACACCTTGATCTCCATCGTTGCGCCGGGGTCATCTCGCCAACTATTGCTTCTACAATTATTGCTAATAGCGATAAAGTAAAGAAATTACATGGTGCTTGCATTTCATACAATAATTAAGAGACAACCCTAGGGCTCATGCCGGTTGTTGATATTACAAAACATGATCATCTCATACAACAACTTATATCACATCACGTCTTGACCATATCACATCACAACATGCCCTGCAAAACCAAGTTAGACGTCCTCTACTTTGTTGTTGCAAGTTTTACGTGGCTGCTACGGCTCCTAGCAAGAACCGTTCTTAACTACGCAAAAACCACAATAGTGATTATCAAGTTTGCTGTTTTAACCTTCTTCAAGGACCGGCCGTAGTCAAATTCAATTCAACTAAAGTAGGATAAACAGACACCTGCCAGCCACCTTTATGCAAAACAAGTTGCATGTCAGTCGGTGGAACCGGTCTCATGTACGTGGACATGTAAGGTTGGTCTGGGCCGCTTCATCCCAAAATGCCGCCGAATCAAAATAAGACGTTGGTGGTAAGCAGTATGACCATCACCGCCCACAACTCCTTTGTGTTCTACTCATGCAAATCATCTACGCATAGATCCTGGCTTGGATGCCACTGTTGGGGAACGTTGCATGGAAAATAAAAAATTATACGCACATGCAAGATCTATCCATGGAGATGCACAACAATGAGAGGGGAGAGTGTGTCTACATACCCTCGCAGACTGTTTAGCGGAAACATTTATTAACGCGGTTGATGTAGTCAAACCTCTTCACGATCCGACCGATCAAATACCGAACATATGACACCTCCGCATTTAGCACACGTTCAGCTCGATGAAGACCTCGCCTTCTTGATCCAGCAAGACGGGTGAAGTAGTAAATGAGTTCCGGCAGCACGACGGCGTGGTGATGGTGATGGTGAACTCGTTACCGCAGGGCTTCGCCGAGCACTGCGGAGAAACTGGACGGAGGACTAAACTATGGAGAGGGGCGCCGCACACAGCTAAGAGATTATCGTGGGTTTGTGTGGCGCCCCCTCCCTCATATATATAGTTGGGGGAGGAAAGGTAGCCAGGAAGCGCCCCAAGGGTGGCCGGCCGGCCCCCTTGGTCTCCTGCCCTCTAGTGCCCCCTTCCTTGTATGCCCGCGGAGGGAGGCAGGAGGAGGTGGCGCCCCCCCTCTTTCCTTCCTCCTAGGTGGAGGGAAGGAAAGAGGGGCTAGCCCTCCCCCTTTCCATCCCTAGGGCCGGCGGCCAAGGGAAGGGGCGCGTCAACCCCTTGTGGGCTGGTGTGTTCCCCCCTCTTGGCCCATAAGGCCCATTAACCTCCCGGGGCTTCCCGGAACCCCTTCTGGTGATCCCATGACTACCCGATACACTCCGAAACCTTTCCGATGTCCAAATAGCATCATCCTATATATCAACCTTTACCTCCAGACCATTCCGGAGCTCCTCAACATGTCTGTGATCTCATCCGGGACTCCGAACAACATTCGGTCACCAAATCACAAAAGTCATATATTACTATATCATCAACGAACGTTAAGCGTGCGGACCCTACGGTTTGAGAATGATGTAGACATGACCGAGACGACTCTCCGGTCAATAACCAATAGCGGAACCTGGATGCCCATATTGGTTCCTACATATTCTACGTAGATCTTTATCCGACCGAACCTAATGACAACATACGTAATTCCCTTTTGTCTGTCGGTATATTACTTGCCCGAGATTCGATCATCGACATCTTCATACCTAGTTCAATCTCGTTACTGGCAAGTCTCTTTACTCGTTCCATAATACATCATCTCGTAACTAACTCTTTAGTCACTTTGCTTGCAAGCTTCTTGTGATGTGTATTACCGAGAGGGCCCAGAGATACCTCTCCAACACACAGAGTAACAAATCATAATCTCGATCCACGCCAACTCAACAGACACCTTCGGAGATACTTGTAGAGCATCTTTATGATCACCCTGTTACGTTGTGACGTTTGATAGCACACAAGGTATTCCTCCGGTATCTGAGAGTTGCATGATCTCATAGTCGAAGGAATATGTATTTGACATTAACAAAGCAATAGCAATAAACTGAATGATCATATGCTAAGCTAACGGATGGGTCCTGTCCATCACATCATTCTCCTAATGATGTGATCCTGCTATCAGGTGACAACACATGTCTATGGTTAGGAAACCTTAACCATCTTTGATCAACGAGCTAGTCTAGTAGAGGCTCACTAGGGACACCGTATTTTATTTACGTATGCACACATGTATTTAAGTTTCTGATCAATACAATTCTAGCATGAATAATAAACCTTTATCATGAATAAGGAAATATAATAATAACAACTTTATTATTGCCTCTAGGGCATATTTTCATCCTCGGGGAGGATGTCGTCCCAGTGGCGGCCCCTCCAAAACTGCCAACGACCTAGCCGGTTCCACCAGCCGCCGGGTTGATGGACAACCTCGTTCCGGGGTCCGGCGGGGCCAGTATTGCGTACCCGGCGGCACTGATGTGCCACGTACCCGGCAGATGCGATGAGGGAGGCACGAGGATGTTGTACCGCCACAGCTCCAACGCCTCGGGTATGCTGATGTTCGACGGAGACCAACCGGCGGGGGGCGCGCTGCCTCCTCAAGAATTGCGGGTGCCAGACATGGCGAGCGTGGCGAGGGAAGGGTGGGGAGGTGAGGGGGGGAAGATGACAGGAGGAGAGTGCGGGCGAGGTATGCCGGGTCGCGGTGCCTTCTTATAGAGTGGCGAGAGAGGTGGATGGGTGGTGGAGGCCGCTGGCCGGCCATTATGGCCATGTTAATGGAGCATCGTGCGAAGGCGCGCCTATGGGCATCCGCGCCGGTGGTTATAGCGGGAGAAGCGACGCGACGGGGGGCGGCAGACGCTCAGTCGACCTGGTGTTAATGGCGGTGAAGCGATGCGATGGCGACGGGCGACAGGCCCCACGGGCGGTGCGTTTGACGTGTTGACCGGCCCGTCTCAAACGCCCACGACGCTGCGGTTTCGCCACGTGGCGTGATCGATGCACGATTTCTTTTAGTTTGATCCACGTGCGTACGACTGGGCGTGCGGCGTCCCACCGGGCTGATATCATGGGCCCACCACACCTACGGACGTCACACGGCTCGGCGACCGCGCGGTTCGGCATGTATTCATACGAAGGCGGGGTGTGGGCGGGCTGGCTGCTTTTTTACTTAAGACCATTATGCCCTTCATAACGAAGGGGTATTGTCTAATCTTAGCCCTTGATGAGTTTAGGGGGGGCGTATCGAAACAGAACTGTGCAAAGAATATGCCCATGGGACAATGACAAAATGCTAACGATGCAAAAGGAACATCAGGTACAACCATTCCCTAGATGCCAGATCCATGATAAAACCCAGTCTGAATATTTTTTTGGTCATACAATTCAACTATACGACCCTTACATAATACAAAAAGGTGCCATTGATAAAAAAAATGCAAATCCACCAATGTCAAACGAATAGACTGTATTGCCCCACACGCACAGGCGTACGAGATTTCCAGATAATAAGGGCACAATGGGTTCAAAAGCAGTTTTCGGGAGATCCATTGCATGCCACTGATTCATACGAGCCAAATATTAGACAATAACTATTTTGCTTACAGCAATTTATGCATTACTCGTACATATAGCCGGAAATGAAAACAATCAGCTCGATTTACAAAAAAAAAAAGAAATTCAAACAAAAACTGTAACCGCGACCCACAGGTATTAAATGAAAGATGCAAGGATACATGAATCCACTAAGTAAACAAAAACTTTCACCTCACTGGCCACTTTTTAGAGCTACTAACTCTTCTTCTCTCATAAAAACAAACAACAGAGGCATACACACGGGCTCTCTTACGGGCGTGGCGTGCCGCCGCATCTTTGCCTGCTAGTCCCTAATTAATGTGCTCAATTGAATGGCTAGATATCAATCAGTGAACAAGATCTCTACTTTATAGTGGCATATATTTATATTGATATTTGTATAAATAAATCTGGTGTTATTTTGCTAACAATATTAATGGGCCATTATGTGGTTTGTGATATCTTTGATCTTCAAATTAATTAAAATGTCGGCAATATATGTTCTCAGAAGGCTATAAAGACTGTTTGCACGAGCTAAAAGATAAACACAGAAGAAAGAGTGCAGACAAAGAATTTAGTGTTTGTGCCCTCAGCAGATGGAGAAAACTATACTTTGTTTCCTGACGGTGCTTGTGTTGCTAGGAAATTTCACATATGCAGGTATGCTCGCACGTCCACTATCCCCGCTCATGTTATCTTTCTCTTTCACAACAAACATAATAGTAGGTAATTAGCCACATGTTAGAAGAAAAGCAAATAGAGTTGTTTTTTAATTCAAGGCTTGCATTTATTTATTTTCTTAGAGTATAGTTGAGTATTTAGCAAGATGTGTTCCTTCTTGTGGTTTTATTTTATTCTTACACTTGCTATTTCTCTGGAGATCATCTAATAACATCCTGTGAGACCTAGACAAACAAGCATCAGTTTACTGATATGTTCCTACTTACAGAGATTTGTGAATCACACCGATTTTGGGTGTTCGGTTGCTCCCAGGGTGAATGTCAGATAGGCTGCGAAATTACATACCCAGGAAAGAACATCAAGAAAGCTTCATGTACTAAAAACTATTGCATATGTGTAGTTTGTAACTAGAACTACACTCTAGTCATGGATATGTATGACATCATGTGATAAACGTCAAAGACATGAATAATAAAGTTGAATAATATATGCTGATATCATATGGAGCCATCACACCAAATTTGTATCTAGCGTTGTTTATATTTTACATATTCTGACTAATGGCTTCAACTTCTTCCTTCTTCATATGGTCATGTCAACTTCAGTACTACTAGCACATATGCCCGTGCGTTCCAACGGAATAATAAAGATAGAAATTATTCTGTCGGCAAACTTGGTCACAATACCCATACGAATTTCGAAGAAATTTTGTTAATTTTTTCAATCTAAGTCGACAATGCATATAATACCCACATCTTAATCTAGGATCGAAAGCACGGAGGTAAACAAACTCCTATAACTGTAGATAAAACTACAGTATATCTGCCTAATTGAATTGTATTGCATCAATTTGCGCACACTCGGTGCTCCAGACTGATTAGGCTGGTTGTAATGGGGAGTATCATATACTAGTATCATGTATATGATACTAGTCTATGATACTACATCCCTAATGCATAGTATCATAAGTTGGTATCATAGAGGACTACATTTATTGTCATGCATGACACAAAGCAACACATCATTTAATATGATACGATATCATGATATGATACTCAAGCCTCTCTTTCTTCATTTAATTCTATTCCACCTCATCAAACTTACTTAGTTGGCATGCATGATACTACCTATGATACTCCCATTACGGACAACCTTAAGATAGTTACCTCACTGAAATTGACTTCCAATATGAATTCAATCAATTACATGGTATCGCCTATACATAAAGAGAAAAGGCCATCAATTATTTTCCTACTTCTAAATACGTCATCTTTCTAAGCCTCAATTTGGATCAAAATCCAACCATGAACCTTCCATGTCTCAACCTCATTTCATATTTCACTTTGAACTATATAATGCAGCTAGTTTAAGAACTACACACTTTCAACACTGCAAGGTTAGGTAAGTGACGTGTAATTTTATGTGAATGATATTTTATGAAACTCAAGCAGCTAAGGATTAACAAATAAAAAACTATGTCTTTTGTTCTGAGCAATCATGAAAAATCTACACTGGAATTAGTTAACACCGTGCACCTTTTGTATTTCTGCCGAATCCCATTGGTATTTTTTTAGAAAAGGAGGATGACCCCCGGCCTCTGCATCTGGGCGATGCATACGGCCACTTTATTAATTATTCTCACAAGACTTTACAAAGTAATACAACAGTACGACTAAAGCCGCCGTCTAAGCACCTCTATCCAGTTGATGAAGGGGCGCAGATAGTCTGGGCCTAATACCAAACAGACATCGCAGCCAAACCTAACATCTAAGACCTGAGGTCCCATCCAGGATGCCTGCCGGGCATGGGTCTCACCGGTCCGGCGTGCACTCAGAGGCCGCCGCCGCCAACTGCCACCGCTCCATCTTCAGAACTGTACTGATGCATCAACCTTGCTTGGTCCAGCTATCATCGACGCCACCACGGCGTCCAACGGCACCTCCTCCCTGCGGGCAAACAGCTAAGCACGTCGCGGTCGCCACTGATACACCTCAGCACCATGCTGCCAAGTACCACCAGCCGACACAGCTTGAAGTCTTTGGAAGATCTGTCATGCGTAGCACCTGCCGACCAGGCATGACAAAGCGTAGCACCTGTCGGTCAAGCATGACTTGACATCTCCACCGAAGCTCCGTGCAAGATGAAGCCGCTTCACCTCCAGCCTCTCTGAACGGGACGGGAGCACCCCAGGAAGACACGGCGAAGAGTTGAGCACCACAATCACCACGAGAGCCAGACCAGCTGACCGCCATGGCGAAGCGACACCACTAAAGAGAGAACCGCCGCCATCAGAAACGCCAAGAACGCGCTGCAGCTATCCCACCTCCCCGCGGACCCAAAGCGGCGCCTTCAAGAAGGTGACGGAGCCGGGCACCGCCGCCGCCCAACCAAAGTTGTGGGTTTTCACCCGGGTGCAGGGGGAGGACGAGGGGGAGGGAGCTGGATCTCGAAGCCGCCTTCAAGAAGGAAACAATGCCTGGAGCGCCGCCGGCGTCGTGGCCGCCACAGCCGGCCAAGAAATTACTCCGATCCAGAGCTCCCAACCCCACATCCACGCAGTTCGCCACCGGATCCGGCCGGACTGACGAGAAGGAAGCAGCAGCACGGGGGCGCCGTCTTCAGATCTGGCGAAGGAGAGCAGCAGGGGATCCCTCCACACGACGCCTGCTTCCACCACCAACTCGCCGCCCGCTCGGCCGAGTAGACGCGGCCCTCAACTTCGGCGAGCGCCGCCCGCCGCCAGGACGACGCCGCCCTCACCAGCAGAGGCCGCCGCCTCAAACCCTAGGCCCGAGCCCGAGCGGCGTCGCGGCCGAGGGCCTCGCCGCCACCCTCATCGGCAGCCGCGCGGGGGACCCGGCGCCCGTCTCCGGCGGCGGCGAGGACAGGAACGGGGAAGGGGAGGAGGCGGACGGGGGGATTGGTCGCCCCTGAGTCGCCCTCGAGTCCCATTTGGTAATGTATGCATACATATCCATCCAGCTTCTTGCCAAAAATAAAACTCGAGCTGAGGATTAGCAATGTTCTTAATCAGGTGATCAACATGCACCTTCTGTTTTCTGTCGACCCCCCATTTGCTCGTATATGTACGCATGGAAATCCATCGAGTTTTCTTACCTACAGTCAATTGAAATTTGAATCCTGACATGCATAGTGCCTCTCCTTGTGCACTGGACAGCATCACGGGGCATTGCCGATGACAGTAGTTAGAGCGGCGGAAGTGCTGCCCTGATGATGCAAGGTGAAGCATATGTGCAAGAAAGCGAGATACAAAATAATGTACCTGATTGTCAACGGTTTGTGCCGCTGTGTTCTGCACATAATCCTAATTCATTTTCCTGGAAATCCACACTTCAACAATCAATCCTGGAGTCAATACGTGCACGCATGTACCATTGATCCTGCATGTAGCTAGAACCGATCTACGCACATGCTGCCGAACAACTGAGGGATCAACACGGAAGATACTGCAAAGGTATATATATGTCCCAGACTTCCACAGAATTCTTTGCTTGGAAGACTGCAAAAGGAAGCTTTTTTTCTTCCGGTCACCATAGATCACACTGGAACATTGGATTAGCAGTACGCATTGCCTCATCGGTGACTCTGTAACTGGACAGATCAGTGAGGGATAATCATCATCGTCTGTCAGCATGAGTCACCGATGAGGCAATGCGTACTGCTAATCCAATGTTCGTGTGATCTATGGTGACCGGAAGCTTCCTTTACCCCAAATCCTCATAATCCCCATATGGTGATAAAAATACTCATGGACGATCACGCGTGAATTGACTTGCTTACGTGTGTGCATGACGCCACTGTGGGAGTCTCATGGAGGCCAAAGGGGGCCACCACCCCCTCTCCAAAATTGAAAAGAAACTATTGCTACTAAGCATTTGGCCCAGCCCAAGTGGCCATCCGAGCCCAACGCACCGACAGGCCACAACACCTCCCACACCCGCTCGTTTCTCCTCCTTTCCCCCAAATTGACAGGAACTTCTCCCACTCGTGACTGGTCGTGGTTGATCGGTGAATGGTTGACTTCTGAATCCACATCGTGACCATTAACATTCCCTCTCGCTAGGGTTTTCTCCTCCCGGAGGCGATTTTATCGCCGCCGTTGAGATCTTTGCTTCCCTCCTCCGATCCCTCTAGGTTGCTGATTCGGGCTGATCACGGGGCGATCTGGTATCGCTGCCCGGCCTTGATCGACACGTAGGGGTGAGAGGAGAGTTTAGGGTTGGTTCGCAAGGTCCGATCTGTTGTTCGGACTAGGGTTCAAGATTGGATGCGGGATGGGATCCAAGGTGGGCGAGGCGTCTGGGTCAAACACCGCATCGGAGGTGGAGAAGATGATGGCTGAGTTAGGGTTGCGTGAGGAGGACCTTGACGATGTCGTCTTTGATGAAAAGCAAGCGCCGCCAGATGCTGTGAGATGGATGGCGGTGGCCAGGGTTCACATCGACAAGCCGTACAGTCAATACTGGTTCTTCAAGAACATGCGTGCTGCCTGGGACTTGGCTCATGATGTGAAGTTTCGCCCTTTGGAGGACAACCTCTATACTTTGCAATTTTTCTGTTTAGTTGACTGGGAACGCGTGACGCAGGATGGCCCGTGGAATTTCAGAGGTAATGCGGTGGTGATCGAGCTCTATGATGGAATCACAAAACCCACGGAAGTCGCCCTTGATACTATCAACATATGGATTCAAATCCATGATGTTCCGGATCTATATGCACATCTTGTTAATCCACTTGCAGCAAGGGTTGGCGAAGTCTTGTTCTCGGAGCCAATCACGCAAGATTTTGCGGGCAACTTCTACCGCGTGTGGGTTAAGATCAATGTACACAAGCCCCTAAAAAATGTTGTGTCCATGATCCGAGACGGGAAAAGGAAGATATACCGCGTAAGATACGAACGCCTCCCTGACTGGTGCGCAGTTTGCGGACACCTAGGGCATGTGTACAAGGAGCATGGCGTTGGCATCCATCCTCCTTCCGCTCTGTATTTCAAGGACCTTAGGGCGTCCTGGAGCATGAATGTTGGAACAGGCCCAGGAGGGGGCCGTGGCAGGGGCCAGCGTGGAGGCCGCTTTGGTCGCGGCGAGAGGGAAAACAACAAGGCACAAGAGCCGAATTACATGAATGATCCTGATTTGGTTATGCAGGAAGCGGATGGCAACCGCAAACGACTCCCAAATGATCCCAGAAGAGATGCAACGCCAGCTCAACTGCAATCCCCGCAGGTTCCCCCTCCTCTTCTGATTTCGGCTCTGTCTGCAAGCCCCCCACCAAAGCAAGACCCGAAGAGACATCGCACGAATCTTGATAAAGCTGCCATGAAGAAAGGTGGAGCACTCGACTAACCCAACGATGCAAGATTGGCGACCTCCCACGAGGAGGATCGCCGGGCACAATGAATATCTTATGCTGGAACTGTCGTGGCGCGGGCAAAGCCGCGACAGTCCGAGAGCTTCATGACCTAACGAAGCAATTTGCCCCAGCCGTGCTATGCATAGTGGAGACTCAAATTTCTAAAGCACGGGTCGAGAATCTTTCTGATACATTAGGGTTTACTCATTCTTATGCTATTGGTAGCTCGGGCCGTAGTGGTGGCCTCGGTTTGTTTTGGAATGATGCAATAAAAATAAATGTTTCAGGTTATTTAGAGTACCACATTGATGCCACTGTTAGTTCACTTAATAGCCCTGATTGGCGTCTCACGTGTGTGTATGGCGAAGCTCAAGTGGGAGAAAGATACAAAACGTGGGACACTCTAAAATCCTTGGTTGCAACTACCTCCTTACCTTGGCTGTGCCTGGGTGACTTTAACGAAGTGTTATATGCACATGAGCATGTTGGAGCGGGTCAAAAAAGGCAAGCTCAGATGGCTGGTTTCAGAGATGCGTTGGATGTGTCTACGCTTGAGGATCTGGGATACCAGGGGAGACCTTGGACTTTTGAAAAGAAAACGTCAGGAGGGGCCTACTGTCGGGTTCGCCTCGAGCGTGCTTTGGCCAATAATGACTGGAGTGCGCTGTTCCCCCATGCAACGCTCTTCCACGAGACAGCAGCAACATCGGATCATGTGCCGATCAGGTTGCAGCTGGAGCCTCGGACCACCATGCAAAACAACAAGAAAATATTCAGATACGAGCTGTATTGGGAAAAGCATGCAGAGTACAAGGATGCTCTTGATCATTTGTGGACAGGAGAACCTGGTGACGGCACGGTCGCTGGTTTAAATACGAAGCTGCAGAATCTGCCAGTCTCCTTGACACAGTGGAGCGGGGCGACGATTGGTCAAGTCACTAAAGAAATCAAAAAGCTGCGAAGAGAATTGGAAAATTTGCAGAATGACCCCCAGAGAGTGGCGCCTTCACATGCAGAGGTCAAAATGTCAGATAAGCTTGTGGAGCTGTATCACATGGAGGAGATTTTACACCGGTAGAGATCGAGAGTCGATTGGCTCACGGACGGGGACAAAAACACCAAGTACTTCCAGCGAAGAGCAAGCATGAGATGCCGGAAGAACCAAATAAAAATGTTGACGAGGGGAGATGGTTCAACGACGCATGATCCCTCCGAGATGGCGGGCCTGACGAACTCTTTTTATAAGAGTCTGTTTACAGCGGAAGGCACATCTGGGGTGGACGAAGTACTTCAGTCGGTCCCGTCCAAGGTGACTCCCGATATGAATGAGGGTCTGCTAGCACCATACACGGCCGAGGAGGTGAAAATCACATTATTCCAAATGTACCCCACTAAAGCTCCAGGTCCTGATGGCTACCCGGCACACTTTTTCCAAAGGCATTGGGCTCTGTGTGGGACTGAAGTGACGGACGTGCTGCTGCGTATATTACGTGGTGAGGAAAGTCCAGAGGTGATCAACGAAACCATACTTGTCTTAATACCCAAGGTAAAGGATCCAACCCAGCTTACTCAGTTCAGGCCAATCAGCCTCTGTAATGTGCTTTACAAGATTGCTTCCAAGGTTTTGTCCAATAGGCTCAAAGTGATACTGCCAGAAATCATATCTGAGGAGCAGTCAGCCTTCGTGCCAGGAAGGCTGATTACAGATAACATTATTACTGCTTACGAATGCTTGCACTTCATGAGGAGAAACAAAGCTCAAAGGAACAGATTCTACGCAGTCAAGCTTGACATGATGAAAGCATATGACAGAGTTGAGTGGGAATATTTGGAAGCTATAATGCTCAAGCTGGGTTTTGCACCAACGTGGGTATCTTTGGTCATGAGAATGGTGAGCTCGGTAAAGTTTTCTGTCCTTTTTAATGGTACAAAGCTTGAGGAATTCATGCCTTCGAGAGGGATCCGTCAGGGGGACCCCATTTCTCCATATTTGTTCTTGATAGCAGCGGAGGGCCTTTCGTGCCTCTTAAAAACTACAAACGAATCATCGCACCTCAGAGGAATACAAGTAGCTCCAACGGCCCCGCTGGTAAGCCACTTGTTTTTTGCCGATGATAGCCTGCCGTTTGTTAAGGCCAATGTTGATGGAGCAAATGATTTGTCATCCTTGCTTGATCGCTACTGCATGGCGTCAGGGCAACGTGTGAATCTGTCTAAATCCTCAGTGTTTTTTAGCAAAGGGTGTCCTAACAATCTGAAGCAGGAGGTGCAGGGTGCCTTGAACATCACTAACGAGTCCTTATCGGAGCGGTACCTGGGCTTGCCCTCTGATGTAGGTAACAGTAAGAATGGCGCCTTCAAGTTCCTCAAAGATCGCGTGTGGAATAAAATCAAGGGGTGGATGGAGAAAATCTTGTCTGCCGGAGGGAAGGAAATACTTATAAAATCGGTTGCACAAGCAGTTCCAGTGTTCTCCATGTCTTGTTTCAAGCTCCCTCATGGCCTTTGTGAGCACCTAAACTCGTTGATTCGCAAATTTTGGTGGGGGAGTAAGGAAGGAAAAAGAAAGCCAAGCTGGGTGTCTTGGAGCACCATGACCAGACCCAAGGCTTGTGGAGGACTAGGGTTTCGCGATATTGAGCTCTTCAACCTAGCTTTGCTTGCCCGACAAGCATGGAGAATCTTGACAGAATCTACGTCGCTCAGCGCACGGATCCTGTGAACCAAATATTTCCCTTCGAGCGACTTTCTGCATGCTGAACTTGGATCCGCACCCTCGCAGGTGTGGCGATCTATCCTCGAAGGGCGTGACACCATGACACAGGGCCTGGTTCGTCGCATCGGTGATGGCCAAACGACACAAATTTGGCAACACAACTGGCTCCCTCGACCTCATAACATGCGCCCGATTACAAGCAGAACCCCAAACCCTCCACATCTTGTGGGGGAGTTGATATTACCGGATGCTACATGGGATCGGACTACTATCCAGGAGGTGTTCTTACCAGTAGATGCTGCGGCCATCCTCTCCATTCCGTTGTGCACCAGACACATAGAGGACTTTTGGTCATGGATACACGAGAAGAACGGGATTTTCTCGGTTCGCTCGGCATATAGAATGTTGGTCACGACGAAACATAGCCGGGAAGCATGGTTGGAAGGAAGAGCAGACACTTCCAAATCGGAAGCAGAACAGAAACTATGGACAAAGCTTTGGAAGATTGCTGTCCCTTCGAAGGTCAAGATCTTCCTATGGCGACTTGCACAGCAGTCTATCCCTACAACTGATCTCCTCCACCAGCGAAATATGTCAACGGTGGACACTTGTGGTATCTGCGGAGTAGCTGATTCATGGCAGCACTCTTTGCTCCATTGCAATGCTGCCAGATCCGTGTGGGCGCTTCAACCTATGGAGACATTCTAAGCCTTGGAAGAGATAACGAAACCGGATGCCAATAGGTGGATTTTTGCTTTGATTGAGGCTCTCCCAGCGGAGGTATTTACACAAGTTTTGGTCACGCTATGGGCTATCTGGTTTGCGAGACGGCAAGCACTTCATGAAAATATATTCCAGAGTCCAATGGCCACACACACATTCGTCACCAAATATCTCATAGAACTGGCAGAATGTAAACCAAAGGAGATGACCCGCCAGGTGGTTGTTCCCAGAAGCTGGGTTAGATGGATCCGGCCTCCTCAGGGTTTTGCGAAGATAAGAGTTGACGGTGCAGTCAACAGAGCGATCTATGAGGGATCCTACAGTGCTATTTGCAGAGATGAGGGCGGGATGTACATGGGATCTTCCGTGATCAGGAGTGTTGGGATTACCGATCCAACAACTCTAGAGACTCTGGCATGTCGTGAAGCAATGGCTCTGGCGCTGGACCTGTCTTTAACTCATGTGGAGATTGCTTCAGACTGCAAAAACGCTGTTCAGGACATAAACCTGGGCACCGGAGGAATGAATGCGAGCATTGTGAAGGAGATTAGGGAGACTACTTCTCTTTTTCAGAGTTGTACCTTCATCTTTGAAGGTAGAGTATCAAATCAAGAGGCCCATAGCCTTGCTAAGCACGCTTTTGGTCTGGACCCAGGGCGCCATGTGTGGCTATTAAACCCCCCAGACTTGAATTGTATCCCTATGAACATTATTGATCAATAAAGCGAGTGTGTTTAGACTCAAAAAAAAGACAGGAACTTCTCCCCTTACCCCAAATTTCCATTGTCCATGGACAAGGCCTTGCCAGGTTCCCGGGTCGATCTGGTCTGAGGAACGGGGTTACGGGATGTGGGTTTAAGGTTGCTAAATCGATTGATCGAAAGGGGCAGTCTTCCTCAGGACGGTGATTATTCTTGCGGGACGTGACCTCGGGTCGATGAGTATGGGTCTTTTTTTATTATTTTATTATTACTTCGATGTGTATGGGTCGTTAGCATAAACTATGGTTGTAATGCCATTTTTTTCAAATAATGTAACACCAATTATTAAATACAAAAGTAGGATATCTCCAAAGAAAAAAGAGAAAATACAGTATTTAACATAGCAACCCAGTCCCCTCAAAAAAACATAGCAGCCCACTTAGGCCCATTAGTCCTTTGTTGCGTGACCTAACCGAAACGGAAGAATCCCTGCGGCATTCTAGGATGCCTCACTAAAGCGGCTATAGGAAGACGGACTTCCCCGTCTAGGGTTCCAACCTGACCTCTGGCGGCGACGGCGGAGTCCACGTTAATCCTTCAAGTTTGCCGGATCCGTTCGACGGCTTGAAGTCCTATCGAGAGGTTTTGCAGGCCAAGCTGCATGGAGGGACCGACGCCTCTAGCGTTGGAGACGGGAGGTAGAGTTAGTATAGGGAAGGAAGTAGACGATGCAAGGAAGAAGATGGAGACAAGGGAGGGTAGGCGGGTGACGGATGGAGTTGGAGATGGTAGGGCGCCGGAGGAGCCGGGAGCAGATGTTGGCGCGGTAGTCGGGGAGGATGAAGATGAGGATTGGGCCTATGGCCCTGAACCAGATCTGGAAGACAAATTTGCAGGTATGCATCTGCATGGGGAGGAGGAGGACGATATGCACCTGTCGGGCAAGGTAGAAGACTTGATTGAAGGAGTGCGATGGCTGAGTCTCTTTAGGGTTCACACCACCAAACCCTTCAGCCATGTCGTGCTGCTCAGGCAGATGAGGAACGCGTGGGCGTCTGCACAGGGTGTGATAATTAACGTGAAGGGCCCGAACTTGTTCCTGGTTCAATGTCATTGCCTTGGAGATTGGAAGAGGGTGATGGAAGGAGGGCCATGGATCTTCCGCAACGCTCCAGTGATCCTTCAAGAGTATGATGGCTTTACCGATGTGGCAGAGTATAAGCTGAATAAATTGCCGGTGTGGGCAAGGATAAAAGGGCTGCCTGATGGGCTTATAGCAAAGAAAGAACATGCAGAACAGGTGGCTGCAAAGGTGGGAGAACCACCATTCACGGTGCTTGTGAATGAGGGCAAAATAAACCCGGCTGGTATCTTGCGAGTTAGAGTTTTTGTGGATGTTAACACCTCCTTGGTGAGATTTGTCCCGATCACTCTGAAAGAAAGGAAGAAATACCTAGTGTTTTATGATAAGCTACCAGATTTTTGCTACTTTTGCGGTCTGATGGGCCATACAGTTGAAGAGTGTGGTGATGGCGTGCATGATCCACGCACCTGCGAGTGGGGTGAATGGTTATTGTGGAACTCGGGCCAGCCGACCTTTGCTGCAGGAGGGAGGGGAGGTATGGAGGGAAGTGCTAGGGGTGGAAGATCAGGTGGTAGAGGAGCTCGGGCAGGAAGACACACTGGAGGGGGATCGATGGGAGGAAGGAGAAGGCCAGAGGATCATACTGAAAGGGAAGAGATGGAGTGTGCTGCTTATGAACAGAACCCAACGGACAATACCAATGCTCGCAAGAGGCTGGTCTCTTCGGATGGGACTGTGAATATCCGTGGGCAATCTATACCAAACCTTGCTGGGAGGGTTGCGGGAACAGTTTTGCAGCTAGAAAATGGACTAGATGGAGTAACTCGCGATGCCACTGCAGCTTCGGCATCGACCCCAGAGAAGGCACCGATAGTGAAGAGGAGGAAGCAGGGGGATGAGCAGGGAGTAGATGAGATGGAGCTGAGCACTAAGGCGGCCTCCGAGTTGGGGGACCGCCGCGCCAAATGAGGACTTTATGTTGGAACTGTCATGGGATTGGCGACCCCGCGACGGTTCGTGAGCTCCGCGATTTAGTGGAGGTTTGTGCGCCGGATGTGCTTTGCATAGTTGAAACTCAACTTGCAAAGTATAGGGTGGAAGGTTTGGCGGGTAATCTAGGTTTTAGTGGTAGATTTGGAGTAGCTAGTAGTGGTCGTAGTGGAGGTTTGTGCTTGTACTAGAAGAATAATGTTGCCTTGGAAATAAATTTTTTTCCCAATATCACATTGACTCGGTAATTACAGAACTGGGCAAAGAACCATGGCGTTTGTCTTGCTTCTATGGAGCTACAAACAGGAGTCTTAGATACAAAACCTGGGACACCATGAAGTTTTTGCGAGGAGAAAACTCGCTGCCGTGGGTCTGCATGGGTGATTTTAACGAAATTCTCCGTCCAGAGGAGCAGATGGGACCAAATGAGAGGGACAGCACACAGATAGCGGGATTCAGAGAAGCCGTCGATGTGTGCGAGCTTGCAGATCTTGGTTACAAAGGCCTGGATTGGACTTTTGAAAAAAGAGTGGTCGGAGGAGAATATTGTCGGGTCCGACTTGACTGCGCCCTTGCAACTCCGTCATGGTCGGCTATGTTTCCTTTTGCTTCAGTGGAACATCTCACAGCGGCAAAATCAGATCACTGTCCAATTCTTTTGCTAAATGAGCTGGAAGCTAGTAACTTGAGAGTTGCACTAAAAGGGCCGTTTCATTATGAGTGTATGTGGGAGACTGGAGACTCATTCAGAGATACAGTGGTACAAGCTTGGCGGGCCGATCATCCTGCTACTACGGTAGTTGAGCTGGCAGCTAAGCTGACGTTGCATCTTCTCTGAAACACTGGGGGAAGACTACTTTCGGCTCTGTGCGACAAGAGTTGCGTAAACTCAGGCAGGAGTTAGCTATTTTGCGTGCTGATCCTCTTCATGTTGGTCCAAGCGAGGAGGAGAAAAGGATCCAGGATCGCATAGTTGAAGTATCTTATCATGAGGAGAACATGATGCGACAGAGATCGCGTATTCGGTGGCTTTCAGCGGGAGACAGAAACACTAAGTATTTTCAGAAAAAAGCCAGTGCTAGGAGAGCAAAAAATAACATTACGCAATTGCAGCGCCAAGATGGATCAATGTGTACTGACACGGCTGAACTAGCAGATATGGCTAGTGCCTTTTATGCCAATTTGTATGCTATAGAGGGAACTATAGGTATGGAAGAGGTTCTGTCACACATACCGACCAAAGTGGATGCAGGCATGAATGCTGGTCTCGATGCTCCTTACACTAAGGAAGAGATTAAAATTACGCTCTTTCAGATGTTTCCCACCAAGGCTCCTGGACCAGATGGATTTCCGGCTCACTTTTTTCAGCGGCACTGGGAGGTTTGTGGTGATGAGGTAACGGGCATGATCACTAGGGTGCTCAATGGAGATGACTCACCAGAGGAAATCAACCGCACGTTCATCGTTATGATTCCAAAAATAGCAAGTCCAAAACTGTTAGGACAGTTTCGACCTATAAGCCTTTGCAATGTGATCTACAAGATCGCATCGAAGGTCTTAGCAAAAAGGTTGAAGATTATACTCCCAGAGGTTATTTCTCAAGAGCAATCGACTTTTGTTCCTGGACGCCTTATAACGGACAACTTTATCACAGCATACGAATGTCTGCATTACATTAAAACAAGGAGAGCCAAGGGGAATCGATATTGTGCGCTCAAGCTAGACATGATGAAAGCTTATGACAGAATCGAATGGCCATATCTGGAGGCGGTTATGCTCAAGATGGGCTTTAGTCCGCGCTTTACTGCTACGATTATGAGGTGTGTAACTTCAGTTTCTTTTTCTGTCCTATTTAACGGTGGCATATTGGATGATTTCAGACCCTCAAGGGGGTTACGGCAAGGGGATCCCAGCTCCCCTTACCTTTTCCCGTTGGCTGCAGAGGGCTTGTCTTGTTTGCTGAAATCAGAAGGCCTGGGTGTTCGAGGCCTGTCGGTAGCTACATCGGCACCGGCTGTCAATCATCTTCTTTTTACCGATGATAGCCTTTTATTCTTTGAAGCGTCAACTGGTAGTGCATCCAAGGTGAAGGATCTTCTTGACATATATTGTGCGACATCTGGCCAACGCATCAACACAGATAAATCGTCGATATTTTTCAGCAAGGGTGTTCCGGAGTCAGCACGTGTTGATATCAAAAATGTTCTTGGAGTTCAGAATGAATCTCTGAACGAGAGGTATTTGGGCCTACCTACCGATGTAGCTAAGGCTAAGGAGGGCTGCTTCAGGTACTTGAAGGATAGAATATGGAAACACATACAGGGATGGATGGAGAAATGCCTGTCGGCGGGGGAAAAGAAGTCTTGATTAAGACAGTTGCTCAATCCATACCAACCTACTCTATGGCGTGTTTCAAATTATCTCGGGGTTTGTGTGAACATATCAATGGTCTCCTTCGGAAATTCTGGTGGGGCAGTAAGCAAGGCCAGAGGAAACCAGCATGGGTATCGTGGAAGACCATGTGCAAGCCAAAGTTCATGGGAGGTATGGGGTTTCGAGATGTTGAGCTCTTCAATCTAGCGTTACTTGCTTGGCAAGTTTGGCGCTTGTTACAAGATCCGTCCTCTCTCAGTGCTCGCGTTTTGAAGGAACGTTACTATCCACAATCTGATATTTTGGACGCCACCTTGGGTACCCGACCATCTCAGGTTTGGCGCTCACTTATAGAGGGGCGAGATGTGTTAGCACTCGGGATCATGAAGAGAATCGGGTCGGGTTCCACTACCCATATTTGGCAAGACAATTGGCTGCCACGGGATTTTAAGTTAAGACCTCTATGTGCTATTTCGGCTAGCCCTCCACAATTGGTTTATGAACTGATTGAGCCGGTGACTAGGTCATGGAAGAAAGATATCTTGGAGGAGCACTTTGTTCGCCCGGATGTGGATGTTATCTTGAACATACCACTGAGTTCCAGAGTACAACATGATATTTGGGCATGGCACTATGACAGGAGGGGTGTCTTCTCTGTCCGATCAGCCTACAAAATGCTAAGTGGGATTAGGCAGCAGCGAGAAGATTGGCTCGAGCGGAAGACGAGCCGGTCGAATGTGGCAGCTGAGCGTCAATCTTGGTCATAGCCGTGGAAGGTTAAAATACCATCAAAGGTGAAAGTTTTTGTATGGCGTCTATCACACATGTCACTGCCAACGGGAACTGTAAGACATGAGAGGAAGATGGCGACCTCGCCGGCCTGCTCTATATGCAACTCAGCTGATGATTCTTGGCGGCACTCGCTGTTTGATTGTCGCATGGCGCGGTGCGTTTGGGCCCTGGGGATGGAGAAGTCCTTGAGCATTTGCTATCCAACAGAGCGGAGGATGCCTGCCTTTGGCTGTTTTGGTTGTTTGAAACGTTGAACCAACAAGATTTGGCAAGAGTGCTCATTACTATGTGGTCGATTTGGTGGGCGAGGAGGCGTGCGATACACGATAACAAGTTTCAGAGCCCTCTGTCAACTATGTGCTTCATCAATAGGTATCTGGAGGATTTGGAGATTGCTTCGGCAAGGACCATACAGCCAACTAGGGGACCAGCACAGCCTCATGTCCAGAGGTGGATCGCTCCAGGTGAAAACTCGGCAAAGATAAATGTTGATGGAGAATTGTCACGCAATGGACGCATGGGCGCTGCTGCAGCAGTTTGTCGAGATAAGGATGGCAAGTATCTGGGAGCCTCGGCGACGATCTTTGAAGGACTAGTTGATGGACCAAACCTGGAAGCTTGTGCATGCAATGAAGCCCTCTCCCTCGCAAAGGATCTCAACATAACACATGTGATAATAGCTTCAAATTGTATGCAGGTTGTCTCGGATATCAACCAGGGTGCGCATTCACCTTATTCCATGATTCTATATGAGATTAGAGATAGAGTAAAGTAACTTTGGCGCAAACCTAGAAACCATACGCACAAGATAACCCAACTCGAGCACGAACTCAGAGCAATGGCGACGAACGCCGCGACCACGAACCGGCCTGTATCTTGGCAACCTTTATTCACCGGGATTGGCACCACTCGAGGACTACATCGTCTAGACTTTATACACCGGATGACGCAGCGCCCACGCATGCATAACCCACGCACACACTACCTCCGGAATCAGCCTCTTCTCGTCGTGAGCCACTCGCTCCTCCGTGAGACCCGGTCAAACATCCATGCAATTAGCCAGCACGTACTAACAGACTAACAGCACACGCCCATGCATGCAACTAATCTGCAGCGTTCCTGCACAAACACACGCGACGCACACACGCGCACCTACGCGCCATGCACATACACATGGCTTATTGCCAACACTTTCCGTTTTGAGGTTAGGGAGGCGAATTTTGAAGCCCATGCCTTGTTCAAGGCAGCTTCGTCGCTTCCGGAAGGTCGCCACATGTGGCTAGGGATCCCTCCAAACATTACTTGTATTCCGGATGTCTTGATCAATGAATAAAATTCCTAGTTTTCCTCAAAAAAAAAAACCCGAAACGGAAGCGTGCAGTTCTCCCACATTGCTGCTTCCTTCGTTTCCCCTGTTACACACCGCCGCCGCCGCTACACTCCGCTCCTCCGTTGTCTTTCCATGGCAAATTCCTCTGCTCCTTCCACCTCATCAATTTGCTACACATCTATGTCTTCTCCAATGGAGACCATTAAGGCAACGAGGTAACAGACCTCATATGGCGGACACGGTGATCATGAACTGCAACAGCGAAGGAGGAGGAGGACCTATGATGGAGGTGGGCGGAGGTATCTATTCATCTATTACTAGATAATACCCCGTGCGTTGCTGCGGAATAGGTTGCAATATATACTAAAATGATTTGATAGTATGAAACATGATTTTTTGAATTTAAAATGAAAAGTAAAACCGAATATACAAATGATTTATTATATAATTGCTGTTTATATTTAACAAAAGTAGCATTTTTTCATGCATGGTACATATGCTTTAGAATTAGCAAAAAATAATGACGAAATCATATTATCCGTTCAGCAAGTTAATCTATGATTTTTATGGGAACATGTCGTTAGCACTTTAGGCTTAATTTTTGGCTTTGGCAGTCTTGAACGCGCGATACTGAAATAAAGAATACACTTTGGTAAAAAATAATTTGAATCCAAATGGACTCTTCATATTTTTCATAAGATCAAACGAAGGCATGATGGTGAGGTGGCATGTGCTTGAACAATTTGAACAAAACTTTTAAACATGAATTATATATGGCGTTCCTCGGTTCCTCCATAGAGTTATGAAAGCAACCTATAGTACTCAACAATGGTTCGTTAATCTGATGTAATTATTATCCTTATTTTTATCTTGTGCAAACCTTGTTAACTATTAATTTGTTTGTATAAGATGTCGTACTATTTTTTTCAAGTCAAAAAAAAGTGGGACTCCAGCCCTCCATGTACCTTAATCATCTATGCTTCAGACATCATTTTGCAAAATTCGACCACAATCCAGAAAACAAACCAATAAACATGCATCCTTGGGGTGTTACAAATAATACAATCTTCCGTCCTATGAACAAAACTACAGAAGGCATGGCAAAAAATAATAAAGAAAATCATCTAGTAGGATTATATCACGCTAAAGTAGGGAGGATTAGGAAAGGAGCAACCAGGAATAGCCTCCTACATGCTACAGATGCCATGAGTGGGAGGGCCTGCAGGAAATGGGGACTCCAACTTTCGCTGACCACTATAATCTGCATGAGCAGAAACGGAGGTGCATGAAGAAAATTAACGACAGAGGGAGATTGATATAGGAGATATAATCAAGGATTAACACAAGGGGTTAGTTGCATAAGAAAGTGCATTCTTGACGAAAAAATCAACCAAAGCAAACCATTGAGATTAGAACTCAACACATACACAACTTTTAATCTATGCGTACCTTTAAATCACTTGGTCAAGCAATCAACCACGCATCCAGTATTCTGAAAACAAGGAAAGAGATTGGTAATGCAAGCATACTTTCAGCAAATAGCATGTCGATCACACAATCAAAAACATTGGTATAACCTTGAGGATATTTGATCAGAGAACGTTGACTGCAATCTGAGGAGTTTGTCGATCAAAAACTTGGACCTGTGCGATTCTGTGTTAGACAAAATGATGCAGAGCACCGGTAATACTGTTTCTTTGAGAAAGAGACAGAACATTCAATCGTACAAATCCATGACTCTTTCCCCAATTCCTTTTACATGAAGATACGGACAGGTGGACTGTTCCTGAAAGTATAGGTCAAAACTTATCTGAACAAATGCAGCAGCACATAAGATTCAATCCTAATATGTGATGGTTAATAATGGTGACCTTCAGATTAGATAATATAAAAGGAATCGAGTAAAGAGTCATGGATTATATATTGTATCCCATTTACATTGCTGATTGGAAGATGGACGCCAATGATAGAGGAGTTCAGCCGAGCGAAGACCATACGGACGGTCGACCGAGCGAAGCAGATGCGGGGCACCAGCGACCATCTATAGGCGTGATGTGGTTCCGTCAGGTGCGGCGCGGTGGCCAACATGTAGCCCCATCTTGCCGTGATGGCGAGTTGCGAGCTTACGATGAGGCGATGGCTGCTTAAATCTAGCACTTTCTTCCGCATATGTAGGATAATGGAGGGGGAGGTAATAAGATGTGATGAATGCTGCCGTTTCATCTGGATATGTTGCTGCCGTTTCATGGGGCGTCGGTCATGGCGGCGTCTAGCAGAAGACAAAACGACGGGGAAGACGAACCCTCAGCGACGATCGAGCTACTGTGATAAGCCGGGTAGATTGATTAGATGCGTTATTAGTTACATGGACTTTAGTCAAACGACCAAGCGTTAGATAGATGGCACACGTGCAGAACCAAAACAGCCTTACAATAACTGGCCCATTGGACATTAGATGCAAAACTTTTTTTTTTGGATTCTAGGTGCAAAAATCCTAGCTTCGTACAGCCGTGGAGAAAACGAATCGACTACACGACGTGCTTTTTTCTATACCGTCATTCATGCAGCAGCGGGATAATTAGCAATTAGTGAGACGTGGCTGCACCAGGGCCGGGTTTGATCGATTGTTACGGCAGAAACGGAACTACTTGATGACAACCAAAACGGGGTTGCTGACATGGCATATGTGTTGTGGTTAGATGGCTGCATGTCAAGAGATATAAATTAGTGGACCTACTTGATGATGTGAATAGCTTGCATGTTAAGATAAATAGAATAGTGGGAATGAATCTCTTAGGTATATAGGATTTCCCGACATCTCTTCTCCACTCGGCCTCTCTCTTGTCACCGGGGTCACCCATCGGCGTCAGGGATCGTGTCCTGCCCATCGATCCATGTCGACCCTACAGTTGACCCCGACCCTCAATTTGTGTCGACGACTCTTTTGGTCGTGGAGCGCGGGACCGACCAGCGATCCAGGTTACTACCCTTCTAGGTCTTTGACTCGACCGACGGCTGCTCACTCCTGCAAACCGACGTCTGCCAGCCTAGGCAACCATCATCGCCCTCTGCCTCTGGGCTGGGCCGCCGTGACAGGCGCCAGCTGCCTACTGCTGTTGACTGCTCCGCTGCTGCCTGCTGCCCCTTCTCTTCATCTGCGCTTCTTACATCCGCAACAGGCCTGCAGTCACCTCCTATCGCTGCCGGCGCATGCTTGTCGATTGATTGTGGGGACGTGGGCTCTGCGTATTTTATTATGATAGAGAACAGTTCTGGAGAAAAATACGTGTATGCATCAGTTACGCTCTGGGGACTCGAGTCGAACTGTATGAGAGAACCGGCTAGTTCGAGGTATGAAAAACACACGCAATAAAACTTTGGAATCTCAGCAGCCAATCTTTGTCATTAACATAAAATCAACGGTTATAAAATGATGACATATGAAGAACTATGAAAGCCTTCATCTTTTAATATTAGGTATAGAAACACGTACCGAAGGGACTACTTCTCTAATAAAAGAATACTGGGACTTGAAACCAATGTACATTCTGAAGGAAATATGCCCTAGAGGCAATAATAAAGTTATTGTTTATTTCCTTATATGATGATAAATGTTTATTATTCATGCTAGAAATTGTATTAACCGGAAACATAATACATGTGTGAATACATAGACAAACAGAGTGTCACTAGTATGCCTCTACTTGACTAGCTCGTTAATCGAAGATGGTTATGTTTCCTAACCATGAACAAAAGAGTTGTTATTTGATTAACGGGATCACATCATTAGAAAATGATGTGATTGACATGACCCATTCCATTAGCTTAGCACCCGATCGCTTAGTATGTTGCTATTGCTTTCTTCATGACTTATACATGTTCCTATGACTATGAGATTATGCAACTCCCGTTTGCCAGAGGAACACTTTGTGTGCTACCAAACGTCACAACGTAACTAGGTGATTATAAAGGAGCTCTACAGGTGTCTCCAAAGGTGAATGTTGGGTTGGCGTATTTCGAGATTAGGATTTGTCACTCCGATTGTCAGAGAGGTATCTCTGGGTCCTCTAGGTAATGCACATCACATAAGCCTTGCAAGCATTGCAACTAATGAGTTAGTTGCGAGATGATGTATTACGGAACGAGTAAAGAGACTTGCCAGTGACGAGATTGAACTAGGTATTGAGATACCGACGATCGAATCTCGAGCAAGTAACATACCGATGACAAAGGGAACAACGTATGTTGTTATGCGGTCTGACCGATAAAGATCTTCATAGAATATGTAGGAGCCAATATGGGCATCCAGGTCCCGCTATTGGCTATTGACCAGAGAGGTGTCTCGGTCATGTCTACATAGTTCTCGAACCCGTAGGGTCCGCACGCTTAACGTTCGTTGACGATATAGTACTATGTGAGTTATGTATGTTGGTGACCGAATGTTGTTCGGAGTCCGGGATGAGATCACGGACATGACGAGGAACTCCGGAATGGTCCGGAGATAAAGTTTGATATATGGGATAATAGTGTTTGGTCACCGGAAGGGTTCCGGAAATCACCGGAAGGGGTTCCGGATGTTTCCCGAAATGTTTGGGTACGAGAACACTTTATTTGGGCCAAAGGGGAAAGCCCACAAGGTTTTTGGAAAGCGCAAAAGGAAGTTTTGCGGATTCCAGGCGCCAGACGCCAGGGTCCCTGGCGTCTGGGTCCAGACGCCGGGAACCCTGGCGTCTGGCCCTGGAGTCCGAGAAGGACTCTTGCCTTTCGGGTGAAACCGACTTTGTGGAGGCTTTTACTCCAAGTTTCGACCCCAGGGCTCAACATATAAATAGAGGGGCAGGGCTAGCACCAAAGACACATCAAGAAACACCAAGTCGTGTGCCGGCAACCCTGTCCCCTCTAGTTTATCCTCCGTCATAGTTTTCGTAGTGCTTAGGCGAAGCCCTGCGGAGATTGTTCTTCACCAACACCGTCACCACGCCGTCGTGCTGCCGGAACTCATCTACTACTTCGCCCCTCTTGCTGGATCGAGAAGGCGAGGATGTCACCGAGCCGAACGTGTGCAGAACTCGGAGGTGACGTGCTTTCGGTACTTGGATCGATCGGACGTGAAGACGTACGACTACATCAACCACGTTGATACAACGCTTCCGTGAACGGTCTATGAGGGTACGTAGACAACACTCTCCCCTCTCGTTGCTATGCATCATCATGATTTTGCGTGTGCGTAGGAAATTTTTGAAATTACTACGTTCCCCAACATATTTTCTTAGTTATACGTGTTTATGTTATTACAGACACAAAATAAATAAGTTTAGGAAAAAATCTATTTTAAACCTTGAACTCGTAGTGGTTGGGCAAAACGAACCCTCAAGGTGAGCACAAGGTAACTGTTGGAAATATGCCCTAGAGGCAATAATAAATTGATTATTATTATATTTCCTTGTTCATGATAATCGTTTATTATCCATGCTAGAATTGTATTGATAGGAAACTCAGATACATGTGTGGATACATAGACAACACCATGTCCCTAGTAAGCCTCTAGTTGACTAGCTCGTTAATCAATAGATGGTTATGGTTTCCTGACCATGGACATTGGATGTCGTTATAACGGGATCACATCATTAGGAGAATGATGTGATGGACAAGACCCAATCCTAAGCCTAGCACAAAGATCGTGTAGTTCGTTCGCTAAAGCTTTTCTAATGTCAAGTATCATTTCCTTAGACCATGAGATTGTGCAACTCCCGGATACCGTAGGAATACTTTGGGTGTGCCAAACGTCACAACGTAACTGGGTGAGTATAAAGGTGCACTACGGGTATCTCCGAAAGTGTCTGTTGGGTTGGCACGAATCGAGACTGGGATTTGTCACTCCGTGTGACGGAGAGGTATCTCTGGGCCCACTCAGTAGGACATCATCATAATGTGCACAATGTGATCAAGGAGTTGATCACGAGATGATGTGTTACGGAACGAGTAAAGACACTTTCCGGTAACGAGATTGAACAAGGTATCGGGATACCGACGATCGAATCTCGGGCAAGTATCGTACCGCTAGACAAAGGGAATTGTATACAGGATTGATTGAATCCTCGACATCGTGGTTCATCCGATGAGATCATCGTGGAACATGTGGGAGCCAACATGGGTATCCAGATCCCGCTGTTGGTTATTGGCCAGAGAGCTGTCTCGGTCATGCCTGCATGATTCCCGAACCCGTAGGGTTTACACACTTAAGGTTCGGTGACGCTAGAGTTGTTATGGGAATTAGTGTGTAGTTACCGAATGTTGTTCGAAGTCCCGGATGAGATCCCGAACGTCATGAGGAGTTCCGGAATGGTCCGGAGGTAAAGATTTATACGTGGGAAGTCCTATTTTGGCCACCGGAAAATGTTCGGGATTTTTCGGTATTGTACCAGGAAGGTTCTAGAAGGTTCCGGAGGGGGGCCCACCTGCATAGGGGGACCCACATGAACGTGGGTAGTGGGGGCAAGGCCCCACACCCCTGGTCAAGGCACACCAAGATCCCCCCTTAGAAGGAATAAGATCATATCCCGAAGGGATAAGATCAAGATCCCTAAAAAAAGGGGGATAACAATCGGTGGCGAAGGGAAATGATGGGATTCCTTTCCCCCACCTTTGCCAACGCCCCAATGGACTTGGAGGGCAAGAAACCAACCCCCTCCACCCTATATATAGTGGGGAGGTGCATGGGAGGCGCACCCCTTCCGCTGGCGCAGCCCTCTCCCTCCCCAACAACTCCGTAGTAGTAGTAGTAGTAGTGCTTGGCGAAGCCCTGCCGGAGAACTGCAAGCTCCACCACCACGCCGTCATGCTGTCGGAGCTCTCCCTCAACTAATCCTCTCCCATTGCTGGATCAAGAAGGAGGAGACATCCCCGGGCTGTACGTGTGTTGAACGCGGAGGCGCCGTTGTTCGGCGCTTAGATCGGAATCAACCGAGATCTGAATCGCTACGAGTACGACTCCTTCATCCGCGTTCTTGTAACGCTTCCGCATCACGATCTTCAAGGGTATGAAGATGCACCCCCCTCTCTCTCATTGCTAGTCTCTCCATAGATTGATATTGGTGATGCGTAGAAAAAATTTAATTTCTGCAATGATCCCCAACAGTGACATCATGAGCTAGGTCTATGCGTAGTTTCTATGCACGAGTAGAACAGAAGTTGTTGTGGGCGTTGATTTTGTCAATTTACTTGTCGTTACTAGTCTTATCTTGATTCGGCGGCACCGTGGGATGAAGCGGCCCGGACCGACCTTACACGTGCGCTTACGTGAGACAGGTTCCACCTACTGACATGCACTAGTTGCATAAGGTGGCTAGCGGGTGTCTGCCTCTCCCACTTTAGTTGGATCAGATTCGATGAAAAGGGTCCTTATGATGGGTAAATAGAAATTGGCATATCACGTTGTGGCTTTTGCGTAGGTGAGAAACGTTCTTGCTAGAAACCCATAGCAGCCACGTAAAACATGCAACAACAATTAGAGGACGTCTAACTTGTTTTTGCAGGGTATGCTATGTGATGTGATATGGCCAAAAGGATGTGATGAATTATATATATGTGATGTATGAGATTGATCATGTTCTTGTAATAGGAATCACAACTTCCATGTCGATGAGTATGACAACCGGCAGGAGCCATAGGAGTTGTCTTAATTTATTGTATGACCTATGTGTCATTGAAAACACCATGTAATTAATTTACATTATTGATAACCGTTAGCCATAGTAGTAGAAGTAATAGTTGGCGAGACAACTTCATGAAGACACGATGATGGAGATCATGATGATGGAGATCATGGTGTCATGCCGGTGACGAAGGTGATCATGCCGTGCCTCAAAGATGAAGATCAAAGGTGCGAGATGATATTGGCCATATCATGTCACTCTATGATTTGCATGTAATGTTTGTCATGTTTACATCTTATTGGCTTAGAACAATGGTAGCATTAATAAGATGATCCCTCATAAAATTTCAAGAAAGTGTTCCCCCTAACTGTGCACCGTTGCGAAAGTTCGTTGTTTCGAAGCACCATGTGATGATCGGGTGTGATAGATTCTAACGTTCACATACAATGGGTGTAAGCCAGATTTACACATGCAAAACACTTAGGTTGACTTGACGAGCCTAGCATGTACAGACATGGCCTCGGAACACAAGAGATCAAAAGGTCGAACATGAGTCGTATAGTGGATACGATCAACATGAAGATGTTCACCAATGATGACTAGTCCGTCTCACGTGATGATCGGACACGGCCTAGTTGACTCGGATCATGTATCACTTAGATGACTAGAGGGATGTCTATCTGAGTGGGAGTTCCTTAAATAATTTGATTAGATGAACTTAATTATCATGAACATAGTCAAAAGGTCTTTGCAAATTATGTCGTAGCTCACGCTTTGGTTCTACTGTTTTAGATTTGCTCCTAGAGAAATTTAGTTGAGAGTTGACAATAGCAATTATGCGGACTGGGTCCGTAAACTAAGGATTGTCCTCATTGCTGCGTAGAAGGATTATGTCCTTAATGCACCGCTCAGTGTGATGAACCTCGAGCATCGGTTGTGGATGTTGCGAACATTTGACATACACGTTTTGATGACTACATGATAGTTCAGTGTGTAATGCTAAATGGTTTAGAATTGAGGCACCAAAGACGTTTTTGAAACATCGCAGAACATATGAGATGTTCCAAGGATTGAAATTGGGATTTTAGGCTAGTGCCCACGTCAAGAGGTATGAGACCTCTGACAAGTTTCTTAAGCCTGCAAACTAAGGAGAAAAGCTCAATCGTTGAGCATATGCTCAGATTGTATGAGTACTACAATCGCTTGAATCGAGTGGGAGTTAATCTTCCAGATGAGATAGTGATGGTTCTCCAAAGTCACTGCCACCAAGCTACTATAGCTTCGTGATGAACTATAACATATCAGGGATAGATATGATGATCCTTGAGCTATTCACGACACCGCGAAAGTAGAAATCAAATAGGAGCATCAATTGTTGATGGTTAGTAAAACCACTAGTTTCAAGAAGGGCAAGGGCAAGAAAGGGATACTTCATGAAATGGCAAATCAGTTGCTACTCTAGTGAAGAAACCCAAGGTTGAACCCAAACCCAAGACTAAGTGCTTCTGAAATAAGGGGAACGGTCACTGAAGCAGAACTACCCTAGATACTTGGTAGATGAGAAGGCTGGCAAGGCCGATAGAAGTATATTGGATATACATTATAATGTGTACTTTACTAGTACTCCTAGTAGCACCAGGGTATTAAATACCGGTTCGGTTGCAAAGTGGTAGTAACTCAAAATAAAAAGCTACGGAATAAACGGAGACTAGCTGAAGGTGAAATGACAATATGTGTTGGAAGTGTTTCCAAGGTTGATGTGATCAAGCATCGCATGCTCCCTCTACCATCGAGATTGGTGTTAAACCTAAATAATTGTTATTTCGTGTTTGTGTTGAGCATAGACATGATTGGATTATGTTTATCGCAATACGGTTATTCATTTAATGAGAATAAAGGTTACTCTGTTTATTTGAATAATACCTTCAATGGTCTTGCACCTAAAATGAATGGTTCATTGAATCTCAATCGTAGTGATACACATGTTCATGCCAAAAGATATAAGATAGTAATGATAGTACCACATACTTGTGGCACTGCCATTTGAGTCATATTGGTATAAAACGCATGAAGAAGCTCCATGTTGATGGATCTTTGGACTCACTCGTTTTTTGAAAAGTTTGAGACATGCGAACCATGTCTATTGGTTTATATGCATGAAGAAACTCCATGCAGATGGATCGTGTGGAATCACTTGATTTTGAATCACTTGAGACATGCAAATCATACCACATAGGCAAGATGACTGAAAGGCTCGTTTTCAGTGAGATGAAACAAGAGAGCAACTTGTTGGAAGTAATACATTTGACTTGTGCAATCCAATGAGTGCTGAGGCATGCAGTGAATATCGTTATGCTCTTACTTCATAGATGATTTGAGTAAATTCTAAGTATATTTACTTGATGAAACACAAGTATGAATTATTGAAAGGTTCAAGTAATTTCAGAGTGAAGTTAAAGATCATCGTGACAAGAGGATAAAATGTCTATGATATGATCATAGAGATGAATATCTGAGTTACATGTTTGGTACACAACTAAGACATTGTGGAAATTTTTTCACAACTAATGCTGCCTGGAACACCATAGTGTGATGGTGTGTCCGAACATCATAGCTGCAACCTATTGGACGTGGTGAAAACCATGATGTCTCTTATCGAATTACCACTATCGTCACTACAAAAAAAATACACTTCCGTGATGATATGTGTTTGTCACAGTAGGTCGCGTTTTCTGTCATGCATGTACATCCATGACGATTTTATGACAGAATCAAGATAGTCATACCTGTGTTGTCGTAGAAGTGTTCCATGACATTACCAAAATTATCATCACGGAAGTGTCCACTTCCATGACGATAAATCGCGCGTCACAGAAGTGCTTTCGTCAAGGGTGACCGACACGTGGCATCCACCGTAACGGAACGCCGTTAAGCTATCGGGTCGGGTTTTGGATCCGATAACCCGTTAACAACCCCGACCAATGGGGATTTTCCACGTGTAAAATCATCATTGGCTGGAGGAGACACGTGTCAGGTCCGCGTTGGCACAGGTGTCACTCATCCAATGGGCGAGACACGCCTATGATATGTTGACACGTGGACCGGCCCATCAAGTTTAAATGGGCCGGCCCAACTGAAGGCCCACAAGATTTTGCGGGCCATAATGGGCCGGTCCAGCTAAAGGCCCATGAGATTTTGTGGACCATAATGGGCTGGCCCAGCTAAAGGCCCACAAGATTTTGCGGGCCATAATGGGCCGGCCCAGGTAAAGGCCCACAAGATTTTTGTGTGCCATAATGGGCCGGCCCAGGTAAAGGCCCACAAGATTTTTGTGCGCCATAATGGGCCGGCCCAGGTAAAGGCCCACAAGATTCTTACGGATCATAATGGGCCAGCCCAGCTAAAGGCCCACGAGATTTCGCCGACATTAATGGGTCGGCCCAGCTGTAGGCCCATAAGATTTTGAGGACCCTAGTAGGCCGGACCATTAACTGGCTGCCATGTTTTGGGCAAAATGCCAGCCCATATTTGATCCGGTCCATTAATGGCCTGCCACGCTCCGGGCCTAATAGTGGCCCATATGAGATCCGGCCCATTAAAAGCCTACCACGTTCTGGGCCAAATTACAGCCCAGATCAGGTCCGGCCCTTTAAGAGGCTTTGGGCTCAATTATGGCCCATATCAGATTCGACCCGTCTACTAGACACTATGCTTTTGGGCCCACTTGCTAAAGGCCCACTTAGTAATTCAGACTGATATTAGTTTTGGCCTATTAAGGGCCCGTTTAACATTTCGGCCCCCGATTTGCATCCGGCCTGCTAGCAGCCGATATCTGATTGGGCCAAACAAGGACCGATACAATTTTGGCAGTTAAAATCCCGTGATTTGATTCGCACAATCACGGGCCGGGGTTCATTTCGGGATGCTGCCGGCCCGTGAGCTGTTCAGCACGTTTCAGGCCCAACCTACATCGTGATTGCATGACAGCCCAATTATGTACTGTAATTTTATGGTTTGGTCGGATTACTGCGAAGACAGGATATATATACAGCAAAATAACTGCAGCATCATGAATAAGAAAAAACCTAGACTATACAATAAAGAAATTACGGCATATTACATCCACTGGGCATCAAAGTTCACCACTATGATAATAAAGCACAAGCAGACAGCAGATTACATACACTAGGCATCAAAGATTGCCACTGGTGCAAATAAACACGCCAACAAAATAATACACAAAACCGACAGCACTTCAATAGAGTTCAAGAAAGGTTAGCCCTGCTGGGGAGCTGCAGCGCAAGCAGCTGAGCAAGATGATGAGACTGCGCTTGTTCAACACTTATATCTTTCTCACTCTGAAAGATAAACAAGCAGACAGATGACAGGTTTTGCACATAAAAGTATCAGTGCTGACAATTCATCACATTTCTTACTGACGAATAAAGTGACACAGTTTAAATTTGCATTAACACAATATGGTATTGTTCAGGTCAAGACATGGCAGGAAATGACATTGTGAAGGAGTTGGCAGCTTCACGACACCACTGGATTACAGATCAAGAACTCATAAGTATCAATGGTTAGTGTGCTGTCAATTTATACCATTTCAGATTGGCAAATAAAGAGATGGTTTAAATAATAGTAGAATGATATGACATTGTTCATAGTTAAGACATTGCAGAATATGACATTGTGCTGTAGTGGGTAGGTTCACCACACCACTTGATTACGGATGAAGAACAGAAGCATACATGCAGTGCAAAAGAAGATCACTTGCTCTGTATAGTTGAATTTACATGATATGAAGAAGGAACTTGGTTGTACAATGAAAACTTAAATTGAGAAAGGACAAACTTTTGTTTATGAACTACATATAATAAACTTTAAACAAGCAATTTGATGCAAACACAAAAAATAAACAGCTGTTGCAGTCATGCCTAACCAAATATATACAACAAAGTTTGAAGGCTTGAGATGGACAGACTTACATTATTGGTGAAGACAGGCTCTATAAAGGCCTTGTCCATGCTGATGGGGGGGGCAATTCAAGAAGTTTACCACAGAATCTTCTTCAAAAGCATTGCCTTTATTCTACATTTTGTTAAGAGTAAATATAGATGTGATAATATACGAAAAAATGGAGAATATTTAAGATAAGATGAAGAGTGATGCTACATAACCAAGTAGCTATAAATGTAAGTGCAGCGATACAAGCAAAAGGTACAGCCAAGACCAATGCACAGCTAAACTTCTTCAGTACCAACCTTATGGTAGGAGTAAATATAGATCTGATGTGTAGAAAATGGAGGGCAAAGGAAAATAAGCTGCAGAGTGATGGTACATGAACACCTACCTGTCATTATAAGTACACTGATAAAGGACAGCATGTACTTACAAGAACAATGCAGAGCTAAAAAAACATTGGCATTGGATATATTCTACACTAATGTAACCATTCATACAGATCAGATAATTTGGAGCGAACAATTGATAAGCAAGCTATCATGCATACTGCTGTCACATAATGAACTAGGTATGTATGCAAGTACAGTGATACAGGACAACAGGTACTAACAAGAGCAAAGCAGCGGGCAGCATATTTGCGATATCCTGTCGTTCTTGTCAAACCAGAATTCTTCTTTGAGCAGATTTCCTGCAAAAAAGATCCGTAAGGCACATGCGGAAAAGTAGAAGTTCAAATTGTCATGTGATTTCATAGACAGTACCTCATCCTGGGAACGAGACCAGTGCATAACAAGGTTTTTCCATTCAATGTCTTCTAAATTTAGCACAGGAGACTTCACCGGAAATTCCTTTATAGACTTGCCATCAAAGTGTGATTTCCTCAAGTAACACCGATACTGCTGCAATGCTTCCTTGAAAAGCACAAGCAAGCTTTGCTCATCATGACTATCCAGATTGACCCTCGCCTAGTTACAACAATGTAATGTAAATCATTGATGTGTTCAATCGGCAGAAAAGAGGAAAATAATAACCATGAATAATAGCACTTACACGTAAGTTGGACAGGAAGATGTGAAAATGGTGTTTGTCTTCACAATAATCTTCCCATGATGGGAATATATGCACGTAGTCCCTAACAGCATTGAAAGCATTGTCTTTTAAACTGGGAATAAATGGAATGGGGTTCCAATCTGCAGGAATTGGCCGTCTCTGAAGTTGGGATAGGTCTTCGGCCGGTGAACTTGCTGTACTTTTTGCTGGAGTGGGATTTTTCTGTGGTACAGCTGGTACTATGGCAAATGAAATCGGTATACCTTTTGCTGGAGTGCAGGTCATGTGTGGTGGGGCTAGTGGTGTGGCCAGTGAAGTATGGGTATAGTCTGCTGGAGTCGGTCCTACGTTTTATGTCACTGGTTGTACAGCCAATATAAGTGGGGTGCTGTCTGATTTCTCCGGCACCACCACGTTTTTCAAGGACTTTGCTGGTGCTCCTTCAGGTTCGGCAATCACCCTCTTCCTTTTTGATGTCTGATGCACAAGAACATCATTTGAGTGGAAAAACATGGTATGATGACAGATGGAATATGTATTGATAATGGATGGGCATGGCATCTCGACATATATGATGAGTAAACTAAGCAGATGGCGGTGCAACAAAGTAGAAGAAATGCAAGACAACATATGCAAGATACGCGCAATCAATAAAACCTTGCCAAATTAGAACAAGCACCTTGATGGGTGAACAGGACAAGCCATATGCCTTTGACTCCTCGAGGTTAGAATAGTCATTAGGATGATATTCTGAACAAGAATCAACAGGTGGGGAGCATACGAGTTTCATTGCTTCCAGAATGGCACTCAATGCCTTGGTGCCAATTTTGTAAGTCATTGCAGTGTTCCACAATATTCTTCTGATGCGCAGATTCTAATATTCACTGTAATTGCATATAATATCTGAGAACCATGAAAACATAAATAGTTGTGAGATTATCTTTGTAATGCAGATGATATTCTAATATAGGGGCGCCCCTGTAAACACTTGTGTGCTATCACTGGATTCTGATGAGAGAGCTCATGTGTGCTGTAATATGGTGCGTGCATTTATATAATCTGGCATAAGTACACAGAAAAATAGGCTCCAGAAGTAAGGATAGCTGGCAGATGATAGGTTCATAATATACTGTATAGAGAGTTTATTGCCAAACCATGATAACAAGAGCACACAGCAACTAGGCGGATCATAGTGTACATAACAGGGGTACACCATAACCAGGATATATAAATCGGGAAAGTGGAACTGGCTGGAAATTACGGTGTTGTATTGCCGCTAGTAATTGAAAGCCTATCGATCACGTACAGGCCAGCTCTATCAGTTATTGACTGCAGATGTCCCTGCTCCCCTTCCTGACAAGGAACATACTGTGCTTCCCATACAGAACACCGCACGGGCCGCCGGCCGAACCACCGGCCCCACCGCCTGTGTTCCTCCGCCACCCCCACCCCCGCCCCCACCCACGTCGAGTTTTCTTCATTCGACGAGGACCCACCACCGCCCCCCACAACCACCGCCCCCACCCGAGCCCCTTCGGTCGCACCAGCGAACTCCGGCGAGCTCTAAAAAATCGACTGACCCAATTTTGAAATTTAGTCTACTATGATTTAACTAGTGTGGAATATAAAAGGGGAAACCATAAGCATTGCGAGTATGGTGTTGAGCATGCCATGGCGGATCTGAAGGTGCAAACCGAACAAAGGCAACTTCGCAACCAAGACAAGAAATCAGAGTAGAGCAGTGGTGATCTATTTTCTTGCTGCGATAAATAAGTTGAGCAGATACGAAAGAGTACCGCCTCTGGTGCGGCGCCGTGTACACATCTGCTGAGAATTTGATGGTGCTGCGGTAGCGATGGCTGTCGGCGGCGTGGAAGCAGATCTAGGAGGGTAGACGGTGGCGGCGGGGTGCGGTGGACGAGACGGTCGTAGGAGCGGCGCCGGCAAGGTGGACGACGGCGGGGATGAAGCGAGAGGACGGGATGCAAGGATCCCGGTCCGAAGCCATGGATGAGAGAGGTCGATCTCTTGTAATGGACGGTGGCGTCGGGGTATCATCTCCGGCATGGTGGAGGAGGACGGCGGTGGATGGGGTGGTGGACGACAGCGGACGGAGGAGGGTGCGGTGGAGAGGGTGTTTTGGCGCCCATGGAGTACGAATGGGGAAAAGGGAGGTAGAGAGGAAGGGGGAACCATATATTCAGGGCGCGCTTGTCTCAAATGCGAGGAAATTTACAAACTTAGCCCCCATTTCAAATTTCTACTACATCACAACAACAATAGTCGGTTGGGGATAGGATGGTAATCTCGCATACACCGAATATTTACCAACGAGAGTTTGTATTGGCGCCCACCATGTATGAATATGAATCGGGGAGGGAGTCGATTTCGGCCGAGGGCACAATGTGTTTTGGCGCCCACCGTGTATGAATCTGGGTGAGAGGCGGTTACGTCACGTTTGGGTGAAATTACAAACCTACCCCTATCGAAACCTATAGAAATCCAGCATATAGGCTTTGCGTGGCAGGGATAGGCAGTAGTGATTTCCATCTCGCAAATTTTTGTTTCAGGCAGTTAGTGCGACTTTCCCCGCTTCGTTCAAATTTTGCAGAGTGCACGTTTACCATGCCAACTCAATTCGAATCCCGTTTGTATTCTGTTTTTTTCGGGCGGGATCCATTTTCAATTGGAATTACATTCTATATACATCATTTTTTATATATACTTTCAAAAGCACAACACCATTTATACATAAATATGGTTTACAAATGGCATGATCTTAGATTCATAAGGTTGTATCCATCAATTTGGATTTTCAAATATTTGAAACCACTTTATGTTGAAATCCAATGTATGCATTCCTCGCTAACTGTCTCCAATTAATGTGTGTTTCATGCAGTTTTTTTTTACTTCTCAAACATGTATAATGTGTTTCACACACGCAACATATAGTGTAATCCCGTTTAGACATTAATTGCATACTAACCATGCATTGTTTGTAATTGAAGAATCTATGGATCACCAATATTGATAAACGATATAACATTACATGTGTGCCCAAATTCAAATGAATATGCATGTTTGATACACCAATTTGCGTTATGATATTATCGATGTCGTGATCTCCAGTTTAAATATTTGAATCCCCTTTAATCCAAATATTCGTCTCATATAGCTATCACTCGTGCTTATATAGGACTATCTCTCTGGACCTATATGCGTTCATCATCTCTCAGGTATCTCCCGTGCTACCTGTATGTCGGCAATGATCTTTTATCTTTGTAACACACTGACGGTACTCTCTCCCTCGACCTTCATCACTCTATCTCTCTCTAAGTATATCTCGCTCCCTGCTATGTGTCTCTAACTATGATTCTCCATGTGGAATCTCTTTCTATCACACAAACACAAAACTTTGTCTCCCGGGGTCTCATTTCTCTCTACTATTCCCATGTGTGCCACTCGCACACCCCTCATACAGAGATGTCTTTCGCTCCTCAGATATGAGAACCTACGACTCTTCCTCTTCAATATCTCTTTCTCACACACAAACACAAACTCTGTCTCCCAGGGTCTCATATTTCTCCATTGTTCTCTTGTATGTCGCTCACACACACCCTCTCTCCCTAGAGATATCTTGCGTTCCCTCGTATGTCTCTCTAGCTATCACTCTCGTTGTGAAATATCTTTCTCTCTCGCATACACAAAACTCCGTCTCTCTGGATCTCATTTCTCTCTGATATCTGTTTGTATGTGACTCACACGCACCCTCTCTCTATCTCTCTCACACCCACATACATAACCCAGCCTTCTGATCCACTCGACTCCTATCTCTAACGCACACTAGCTAGCATCTTTATCTTTCTATTTATCTGTTTCTCCATCAACCTTCTTTCTCGCCCTCACTCTTGATTCCTATCACACAGTTTCTCTCTACATGCAGTCATGTGCCCTCTCACACACATATATAACTTCACCCTTTGAACCACTCGACGGTCATCTCCAACACCCAAACTAGCGGATGTCCCTCTAGCTAGCATCTCCATCTCTGTATCTATCTGTAGTTTCTCCATCAACATTTCTTTCTCGCACGGAGTCTTGCTTCCTATCACCCACACTATATATGTCTCTCCATACATATGCATTTATAGGTTGGTCTCTTTTGCACAATCGTTGCGCCTCACTCCCTCTGCTCGCCATAGATGCATGCTCCAACCCACGCCACTATCTCTTAAAGACAAAAACACATGCTCAATTGTCGGTACTTCTTCCATGCATTCTCACATGCATGCATATTATCATACCGATCCGTCTCTCCCATGTCGTTGATCTTATGACTTATGTCTTCTTTCTTTTATCTCGATCATGCGCGCGCGCACACACACACATCCCACGTATACATCTATACCTCTCACACATGCACATTCAAGGTCTCTATGTCTCCATACGTAGTTAATTACCCTCAATCCTAACGCCACATCGAATCGTTCTCCTCTTTTGTGCACATAACTTCCGCCTGGATGGGTAAAACACACACTCACACTTAACAATCTCCTTCTAGCTACCCCCCCCCCCCCCCCCCCCCCCCCCCCCCCCCCCCCCCCCCCCCGCGTGCCTCTCACTCTTCCCCTATATCCCGAAACCAATAAGACCATCCCTTAGTTTAATTCCTGCCTACATGCACCATCGATATATAGTAGTCTTCCTTGGTGTCTCTCGAACAAACACGTTCTCTCGAAGTCGACTCCTCTCACGCGCACACATCTTCTCTTCCCTCTCTACGGGCATTTTCTCTCTCGCACCCCATCGTTGGTGGCCTCTGCCATACACATCGCCTCTCTATGACGAAAGCCATGCACACTTAAATTACATCCGCCACAGAGGACCCCGCGACACACACACACACACGCACGCACGCACCCCCCCAACACACACACTAACACTCCATCTCTCTCTCTCTCTCTCTCTCACACACACACACACAAGCACGCACCCCGCGCCCCCCCCCACACACACACAAAGACTCCATCTCTATCCCTCTCTCCACACACACACAAACTAAGACTCCATCTCTCTCCTCTCTCTCTCTCTCACACACACACACCCCACACACACACTAAGACTCCATCTCACACACACATGCTCTAGGCGGAGCATTTGTTCCTACCACCCTTCATCCAACCTTACCCGTATGATAAACAATCACCTTTATTTACTTGCATAACATGGACAAATTCCACTTTACTTTAGTAGTCAGCAAACTTATCATCTGTACCCTTATAAAAAAAACAAGTTGGTGGTGATGGAGTGCCTGCCATCTTGTAATACAGACCGTATGATCTATATCTGAGGATAGAAAGCAAACTATGATAATTTTACAAAAGATGCCCGCACCTCTCTCCACATCATTATCTCCCACAACCTCATTGCTCAGCAATTAAAAAAGGAATAAGTCTCTGGAACAATCTAGCATGCATGGTGGCCGCTACCGCCTGCCGGCGCCGTCCATCCCTATGCCTCCGCCCATTCCGACCACCAGTCACCACCACGCTCCACTCCTCCTCCACCGCCCATTGATGACATTCTCGAGATAGCAGTTTTCCGATAAAATTCTCGAGATATCATTAGTTTTTAAACATGTGATTACTCCTGCATGGGTCAATCACAAAAGGTGTTCTGTAAAAAAATGCATATTGATGTTCCGTGCAATGCACGAGAATCTTGCTTGTAATTATATAGCGCAAATCACGAGCAGGAAGTGACATTTTTTTGACACAACCACGTTAACATGGCCACGTAAATCACTAGCTAAAGTAAATACCATTATACTTATATCTCGATGCAAAAGGTTGAGTACATGTCCGAAGAGTAGAGTCGCACACACGCACTCTGTCTCTCAGAATCTCTCTCACACACACACCAGTTACGTGACGCCCACTTAAGCAGACACGTATGTTACAATTTGTGCACCCGCGGGTACACATGATGCTGCGCATTTATTTAAGCCGGAAGGCGAACCCAAATAGTAGCTGCATTCATTCCCCTCCCGCCGCCTCTTCTCTGGTCGCCGTCACCCGGTAGCCATGGGCCGGCCGAAGGTAACAACATACGCCATACTCCTGCCGGAGCGGCGCTTTAATATGGAAATTTTAGTGGTCATGCATGCATCTTTTTGTGCTAGCACTCCTATATAAGGGTTGACCTGTCACTTCCCGCGGACGTGCACGGGAGGTGGAAGAGGAACGAGAAGGGAAGCGGGCTGTGGAGTAACAATTTTACCACAATTTCTTAGGAAACTGAGTGCAATAATTGAGTAGTTTTGCAAACTACCAGTACTACACCTGAAACAGTTCAAAACCTATACTCCCTTGCCAGCACGCGCTTCCCGTGTGAAACGGTCAGCATCACCCTGGAGCTTCAGTGCCGCATTAATGCCCGGCTAGAGCAGAGGCGACCTCTCACTGGCACCGGCTTTGAAGTGGCGCGACGGCCGAGAGAGCGCCGCTTCCCGGTGCACGCAACTGCTCCGCGTGGAGACTGGCCATAAGCCCTATTTGGATCCATGGGTTAGAGTTAGTTTGAGCTAGTTGGGGCAAGTTTGAACAATCCAAGCATACGTGTTTAAATTGGAGCAAGTTGCACCGAACCCACCAAAAAAACTATCCCGCCCAAGAGGTGCTAACTGGAGATAGTTCTCATTGGGACCACTGAAAAATCACTTTTCTCTCTCCATGAAGTGCATTTATTGTCAATCTAACCCTATCACCCAAACACCTCTTTGGCTACAGTTAGTTCAGGGTTAGTCATGAGTTAGTCTAACCTCTAGCTAAGTTAGAGTATCAAACAGGAGTAGTATAGGACATGCAAGTTGCTCAAAGCATACAGGAAAATTCGTACGTAAAGGATTTTTTTTCTTTTTGAAAACGGAACGTGAAAGGAATTTTTTTAGAATGCTCTTCGCATGTTGCTAATGTGATAGTTAACCGACCTCAATAGACGGCAGAAACGCCAGCCCGCCGCACTTTGATAGAGACGAGGAGGGTGAAGCGATACAGGCTGCTGGATTACTAGAGATAGGTGTCGCACGGAAGCCAAGAAATATGGTGATAGCGTGGGTTAGCCATGTACTAGTATGATACTACACTGGGCTGCCGTGTTTCGTACTCTTCCAGTCCACTGTGGAGATGATTGGTTAATTTTATATCGCTGAATAATATTAAATATTATGAGTGCAGACGCTCCACCACGAGGTTCCTTGCTCCTTCTCGGTTGTCCGGAATCTATGTTCTTCCACTCTATTTTTTTACGTGAGCTTTGTTCATCCTTTTGCCAACACGCGAGACATCTAGCATCAAGGTGCACGTGTTATGCAAGGATCGTTCCATCTATATGAAGAACACGTGGGACTGGAACTACAAGACGAACATGTACCCAGGAGTGGACGTACGAACCTGAGTAATGTAGCACAGTAAGTGAAGTAGAAAGGCACAAATGGTATGAACATGCGTGGCATATAGGGTGTGTTTGGTTGCGTTCTCGTATCAGCATAGTTGTTCCCTCTTCATGCATGCTCAACTCAACACCCCTCTTCATGCATGCTCTCTTCATGCATGCTTCTAGTGTATTTGTGCTAAACTAGTGTGGACTCATGCACCCTCCATACACTCTACCAAACACCCAAAAGTAGGTCGAGAAGGGAACTCTTGGGCGGCATCTGTCTCTTACTACATACTACCACTAAATGTTGTACGTGCAATGCACGGTGATGTTATGGAGTATGTGCCTAAGTACTCTACTACTACTATATTAGTTGGAGGCACATATTAACTTTTATATTTGTTTACGTGTATGCCCCGAGACCTTCCAACTAGACGTGTCTTTGTCTCCAGGTCGCACTTTGTATCGCTCATACCACTAAGTACTACTATGTGTGGTCTCCGACCCAGAAGTGGAAGAAGTGGAGACGCTCTACCACGTTGTTTTTTTACGCTGGGCTCTACCACGCTGTTCATGTCCCACTCCTTTCGCTGACATGTGGGACATCCAGCACGTGCCGTGTTTGGCACCCTTCGTCGTAAGAGTTGAAATGCTAGCATTCATCAGAAATAAAACATAATTATAAATCGGCTGTGATACTATTTTTGCGAACCAATCAACAGTGATACTATACCACGCGGTTTCCTTGCTCCTCGATATCGGAAAGAATACTTCCGTTCGCCAACATCTGGGACGTCGACCATCCTGGTCCACTTGCCATACACGCAGAACTCCAAGGGAGTCATCCAGGTCGTCACGCCGCAGTAACAGTGACTAATGAGCCGTCAAATCACAGGCCCACTTCCCACTTTGAAGTTGCTTGGACGAACAAACCATCATGACTTCGTTGAATTCCGCTTCTTGAAGAAAACTACTGTACCAGCAGTACTGCTAGCTACAGTAGTTACTCCAACAGAGGCCTCCTTTCGTTCATAGGATAGGAATATGAAAATCATAGGAAGTGAGATGACATGCATCTCAATTCCTATAGAGAAAGAGATGCCATTTGATGCTTAGGATAGGAATTTTTTCATTTAGTCTAGGCTAATGTACTGGTAATTTGCTCTAAAAACTACAGTAGTAATGGTACATGCTCTTACTCAGACACACACACACACACACTAACTAACTAACTACTAGTACTACTACTTCTCACATGCTGGACAGACGTCGTTGTTCTCCTTCCCGGCTTTGTCGACAACACCCCACCGTGCTTGGATCTCCGCCGACCTCTCCGCAGCAGCGCGTGCGTCCTTTTCTTTCTTGCGGCAGCGGGCCTCTATTTTCTTGAGTGCTTTCTGACTTTTCCGCTCCCTCTGTGTGGCTTTGGCCGCCTCTTGCTCTACCGCCCATTCGGCCTTGGCATCTTCAAATTCCTCCCACATAGTTGTGAGGTCACGTGCGGCAATGAACTCGGCATGGCGGGATGCCATCGCTTCCCTACCATTTTGTGTGTGGTCGTGGGCGGCGAGGAACTCGGCGCGGCGGGATGCCATCGCTACCTTACCATTTAGTATGCGGCACGGTGGCATGAACGACGCTTGGTGAGAGCTCTGGGGTGGAGTGGTCGGACAACCGTATAGTGCATTGGTTTTTCAAGAGCTCAAGGACAGAAGACGAAGCAAATTTGGATTCCCCTTCAATCCTGGTCATTTATTACCGAGTAAAATGCATTGGCGGTCATCGAACTTGTCTTGATAGCTCACTTTGATCATTGTATATGAGATATGGTGATTATACGGTCACTGGCTCAGCGTATAGCTCTGTATTTGTCTGCTTGACCAGTCAAACAGTCCGCATGCGCCTCATCAGCTCGTGTTCTTTATCTATCTACGCGGGCCTACCTGTCAATGGAGAAATAAATACTGTAAAAACCAAAATTATGCTAGAGTCCGGACTGCTTCCGGAGCCCGCTCTCACTGCCCTGGCCCCTCAAGACGCCAGCTTCCCGCCAGATGCATGCATAGCAAGTAGTACTCCTTATGTGGAGGAGAGAGAGGCATTGACAAAGTCAAGGAGTGGGCTCTGCAAGAGCCCGTCTCTACACGTGCTCCTAGGTATAAAAAATAATTCTAAAAAAGGCATAAAAAACAATTGTGTCTTAAAAAAATAAAGGTAAAAAACATTTGAGAGGAAATAGATAGAGAGAAAGTGAGAAAAAGCTGTAACCTGGGCATTACATGAGGAAGGAGGGAGTGGTGCACATGCCAAGTTCACTGGGCTGCCGTGTTTCACACTCCTCCGTCGTAACAGTGGAGACAATAGCTTTCATCAAAAATAAACAATGAATACTCGTTGCTCGTCCTCGATATCGAAAAGAATACTTTCATTCGCCGACATGTGGGACGTCGACCATCCTGGTCCACCTGCCATGCACAAAATTATCCTAGTCTACCCCGGTCGTAACGCAGGCCCCACCTTTCCCACTGTAAGTTGTTCGAACAAAGGAACCATCATGACTTCGTTGAATTCCGCTTCTTCAAGAAAACTTACTGTACCCGCAATACTTCTACCACACGCGAAGACTGGACGGCATTGTACCACCTCATATCACTGAAACCCACTAGGCCAAACTAGCCTTCCTAGGTCATCTATTTTGGAACGGAGGGAGTACGTCTCTACACTGCTATGATTTTGTGTTGCACGTCATATCACTGAAACCCACTAGGCCAAATTAGCCTGCCTAGGTCATCAATCGCTAAGCCTACAATTTTAGGAGCTAGGGCTATTGGTCGATCGACGAGGGATAAGTATAAGCGTACCACGAGCTCATCAGCCCCAACGTTTCTCTTCGGTGAGTGTTTTGCAAGTACTATAGCTCGCACAATAGCTAGCCTACTAACACCAAGAATCATCAAACAAGCCCTGCTGATATGATAAACAGTTCAAACTTACATCTAATCATGCCATATATTACATCAAAAGCTGGTAAGGATACATCTGTTTCCATAACTCGGAGAGGGTTCGCATGATTCACTATCAAACAAAAGTAGCAAGATCCGCCCACACAAGAAAGTGCACTAGCCCTAAGATGGTTTGATAACACGCATCATTCTGGTAATTAAACACAGGGCAATGCAAACTACCCTGAAGGATTAGTGCGACCAACTATTTCTTGTCATCGATCTCTCGGGCAATGACCACAGCACGGACAGCGGCATGGGAATCAATCTTTGGGGCGATGTCCACAGGATGGACAACGGCATCGGAATCGATCTCCGGGGCGATGCCAATAGGACAGGCCATGACATCGGAATCATCAAGGACGTCCACCGGCACCTGCACAACCCTAACATATTAGCAAGCACATTGCAAATAATCAAAAACCACAACTATGGTAATAAGCCATTATTTTTTACCTTGTGCAGCTCACCGGGGGATCTCATCCCTCCGGGGGCCATCTCCTCATCCTCGATGGGAGCCATCACCTTGCCAGGGGAATACCGCTTCTCAATGGCGACTATCTCCTCAAACTCGGTCTTGAGCCTCACATAGGTGGCAATCAGAGTTCCTGGGGTAGGCACGGTGGCGCCATTGCTGTTCTTCCAACTTTCTTTGAGGAGTTCGTCTGCCAACGTCCTCAACTCTTGGGCCAGTGCTTGTTTCTTGGAGTTCTTCGTCTCCATGGGTTGGCCCGCCAACATGGTCAACTCGTTGGTCGGTGCTCGCTTCCTGGAGATCGCTGTCTCCAGTGGGTTGTCCGCCGGCAACTCTTTGCCTAGTGCTCCAGGATCCATCAATGAATTGACAAACAAAAAGCAATCGAAAGGAAACCACAATCGCAATGAAAATGGGAAAAGAATAGGATGTGAGAATCGGTCGGTGCTTCGCAAAAAGAAGATTCTTGGATTGAAAATATAGCAGCATAACTGATTCGCCCACCTTTCCTTCGTCGGTACAGAAGAAAAATGGCAGAAGTGAGTAGCCTGGAGTGAGATTTTCTTCAAGAAAGGGAAGAAAGTGCTTGAACGAGCATTCCAGTGAAATGATGGTTGCTTCGTCCAGTCCAACTTGGAGGCCACCTTACCACTGCTGGTAAAGGTGTGGGTTTTGTGATATGACGGGTCATGACGGCCACACAGGGGTGACAGGTGAGTCTTGACTATAGTACCTCGCTGTGATTTGGTGTATGGCACGCGGGCCCGGATGCTTTGAAATGTCCCGCATGTAGATAGAGCGGCTAGTCATATAGAGTGCTCAATATTGTGCATCGCGACCAAGGCGGAGAGGAAAACGAGAGAACTACGTAAATGCATGAGTTTAATTAGGGTAGTTTTGTAAAGTACGAGATACATTCCTCCAATCGCAAAATGCCTTGGTTCATGAGATTTGAGATTTGAGCCCTATAAACCGGAAGGGAGGGAGTACTGTACACGGTGTAGTCTAGTCACTTGTTGAAATCTCTAGAAAGGCAAATACTCCTTTTCGGTTTACAGGGCTATACTACTCCCTCCGTCTAGGTGTGTAAGTCATCTTATGAAAACCAAATAGTCCCAAAACACTTAGGCACGGTGCATTAACTTCTACCCTGTTTCTTGTTTCTTGACATATCAACCAATAAGAGATGAGAGGTGTACATGCTTTTAATGACTTGCAATGGCTAGTTCATTGCATGCAATGCTATTAATTAGCAAATAAACATTGGTGACCCCAGGAGGAAACGGTGCTAAGCGCGTGGACCTATGCAGAATGAGTATCAACCAATGGATAATGGAGTTTAATTGTTAAACAATAGCAATTTTGTCTCATGCAAGAGCCTGGCTAGTACTCCAAGGAACCGCACCACGCGAGCGTTCGCAACTGCCATGTTCGGGTTGCGCTTGGCTCTTCGCCTCTTCGAGAAGACGAACAATAATGATGTTACTCCTACTTCTACAGTATCGAATCCACTGCTCCATGTACGTCCACCTCGTGCGGGAGGGATAGCGAAAGCTTCAACTTACTGCTCCTGCCTTTGCGTCTATGACAGGTGGGCCCAACAGGTGGTTGGCCCTCCTGTCATGCAGCCAAAGGCAGGTGCAGTTAAGGCACCGGAGCTCAGTCCGCGAGGGAGAGGGCGTTCTAGTGATCAAATTTCTCGGTCTTGTACGAGTTGACGAAGATAGGGGTTGCTTGCTTGCTAGGGTTGCTTGCTACGTATATACAGGCCGGAGCCTCCGCGCTTGCTTGCTAGGGTTGCTCTATTCACACAGTCTCATCCTCTCCAGATTTAAACAAGATAGGGGTAGTAACACTGTCTTTCTCCCTTCAAAAAATACTGGCTTTCTATCCTCACTACTGGTTACAGATCCGGACGTATCCCCCTCCGCCGGTGAAGGGGAGGAGGCGCAGCGTTTAGGCCGTCGTCGGCAGCGAGGGAGGAGACCCACTGCCGACCACACCGTTATCTCTGGCCGAGCGCCGGCGCGGGAGGTCCTCCGATCCCTTCGTCGTTGCCTGTGGGAGGATCCGGCCTCCCGCCGCCCACCTATCCACATCCTGACGACCTTCAGGTATATCTTCATTCGAAACCGCCTTAGCTCTACTTCCCCAGCTCGCTACGTCACTGCATGTGCATCATTTTCTACCTCTGAGCCCCTCTCGATTGGATGGTCCAACGTCACATATTTTTTTCTGCTATTGTTAGAGGTAAAGCTACTTCATGGAGTCGAATGTTGTACTCCCTCCGTCCGAAAATACTTGTCATTGAAATGGATGTATCTAGATGTATTTTAATTCAAGACACATCCATTTTGATGACAAGTAATTCCGGACGGAGGGAGTACTTGGTTCAAACAAGAAATAAAGTGGGGGTGGGGGAATTTAGTATGTACATCGGACTTGGTACAAACAGGAAGGAAAGGGGGTGAAAGTAGTACAGACTGGTCATCCAACCGGTCTCTTGGTCGAAAAGGGAAATATAGGGGTAACGTTGTACACAGTGGTATGACCAGGACTAGATTTGCTATCCACACATAGGAGTAGGTGGCTAGAGTGAACAAAAATGGGACCAACCCAGATATGTTTCTTGGATGTTTGTTTCTCGGGGCAACAAACTATGAATCACCACTTTATGCCCCTGTTTACGTACATGGTGCTGGACTGCTGGTGCACCCACTGTCCCATGCCCTTATACCAAATATTTAGGCTCCGTTCGGAATAAAGGGGCAGAAAACATAGGTCTTGATGAAAATAGAGGAATTGGAAAGGAATGTAGGTATAAATCTATGGAACAGCGAACCGGAGGAAACTCTCAAGAGAATGTGTTCGGATGGACTACGAAATGTACAGATTTGTTTTTTTAGAGTAGCATGCTTGGCAGTATGAGATGCTATTTGTTTATTCAGCTGCACAGTGACTACTCTTGTCCTCATCTCATGTACCACACATAGGTTGATTTTTTTATTCCGGCAACACAGCACAACAACCTGTCTAACGCATGGCAGCGAGCGCCTGCCTCGGGCTTCCGCCCAAAAAATGAGCAGCGCATTGATGTTTCTAATCCTATGGAATCAGTACTACCAGACCAGCTTTCCTATGAAACACTATTCACCTTTCCCATGTTCCAAACGGTTGGAAGGGAAAGAATACCATAGGAATTGTGTTCCTACGAAAATCCTGCACCAAACCTGTGAACCAAACGCAGCCTTAGTTGTTCTTAATCTAATGTCCCTGGTAAAAATGAAGCCATGCCAATGTTATAAGCCATGACAAGTTTATCCAAATGTTTTTGCCTATAATTGTTTAAGACTCTGACTGTTTCCTCTGTGCCTTTTTGTGCAAACAGGGATATCCAATTCACCTGGTTGCTGTTGTGACCTTTTGGTGCACTACACAAAACTCTTCTTAAAAGAAGTGACTTTTGTGCTGTTTAACTAGAATGTCAGAATGGAACAGTTGGTTCATTTTGGTGGAACTGCACAAAGGGAGATCTGTGTTCCAATCCTCATCATCCATATTGGCGCCATAACCTTCCTTTAGGTAAGAATGATATTTAATGCATGTGTTCATCTCTATTTTCTGACTGCCATGAGAAAATAATGCTGTTTTTTACTAGTACACTTGTACTCCCTCACTGACAAAACCAATTCTGAATTAGAAGGCCAATCATGTACTTGGTTTCACCAACTGGTGAGGAGAAAGAGAAACAGAGCATGAAGAGGAAGAAGAAGAATAATAAACAGTGCCAAGGCAATCTTGCTGAACCTAGAGGCCTCAGTCGAGGCCATTCAAGGGCTTCGGCAACGACTACCTTACATGTGAGACGATCCTCCAGGGAGCCCTTCCACTTCTGCTGTCTCACTTAATTAATTAGGAATACTTAAGTACCACTAATTTATTACTGCCTAATTTTCCTTTTGGAGTTAAACAAATCTTTAGTAGGACCCTTTGCTGAATCATGTACGTGTGTATGTTTGTCTATGAAGGTGAATCATGTGGTGGAGCAGGGAGGGAATATTATTAGTGTCATGACATAATAGTGCTATTGTTTTGCATATCAATTTATTGCCATTGGTTCAATGAGGCAATGTTTTGCATATTGTCCATCATGATTTTGATGCTACTGGTTGAGTAATATGCTAATGTCTTCCTATCCTTTCTCACTAAGCTAATGAAGGTTTCACCTTGTTCCTACTTGTGCAAACAGGGATCATGTTGTGCCAATCATACATTAAATGGAACTACACAAGACAATACAATGAACTCTATCCCAGCTAGTGCTTTAACTCTGCTGGAAGTTCTTGATGATTTTTCGATATAATCTCAGCACTGGTAAACAAGAGTGATTTCAACCATACATTTGAAGTGCACAAAAATATATACTATTGTGTGATTCCAGTGAGTGCTTTATTATCTCTTATGGGACTACATGAATAAGCTTTTTCTCTCAGGTTGGTACGGGCCTAAGGCCTTCATCCATACTAGTTTGTTGTCATCTCTATTTGTATCGTGCTACTGTCATGAGAAACTCCTTTATCTTTGCACATTAAAGTTTTGCAACCTATGATAAATGGCAATGCTTTGAGTGTTGAGTTGAGCTAATTGGCACTGATTAAATAAACTAATACATCTCTTTAAGAAAGACTACTATGTTGCTAACTTTACCCATTAAGATAATGAGGGTGCTTCTATTTGTTAGTGTAGGTTTCATAAACTAGTCCCACTGTTACAGTCATCTCACTCTCTCAATATATGTGCCAACAGGGATGCTCGATTTTGGTGGAACTGCACAAAAACTTTGGGTGCTTCATTGCCTCGACAGCTTCTGTCCTTTCCTGTCAGTCTCTAAACTCCACATGCTTTCTTCCTTTGCTGTCAGTCGCTTGGCTTATCTCAGCTTCCAGTCAAAGGAAATAGTAATTGATATGCTACCTCACACAGGTTGGTACTGGTCTTTATCCTGATTATTGTGCCTTTCATATGTATTGGTAATTTGGTATTGTGCTACTGTTTGCCGATTTCATAAAGGAGTAATTTGGAGCTTCAACTCGCAGGCAAATCATTACATCGGGTGATTTCAGTAGAACTGCACAAAATGATCAGATGGACGGGTACTTATGCTGCTGCTATGTACTCCAAAGTTCACTCAGACAAGCATCGATGTTGACAAGAAGTGCCTATATTCGTTCGAGTATCAACCGGCTTCCACCAATTGTCAAACTCCAAGTGTTAGGAGAGTGAATGCCAAAAATATTGCTTGGTGCATAGCCCAGAAAAATGCAGTCCAGTCTTTGGTCCCAACTTGTGCCTTTTGGTTATCGGCACATATGGTAGCGAACTATATGGCATGGAGTCTAAAGATTCCAGACAAGTTGGTTGACGCGTATATTCATCTGGCACTTAATCAGTCTGCATGCCAAGGATGCTCCATTTCAGTTGAACTGCACAAAAAATTTGGGTGGTTCATTTTCTCAACCACCTCCTTTCTCGTCTGCAATGTAGAATTTTGGCGAGATACAGGACCAAGATGAGCCAGTAAACTGGTTGAATGGAAGTAGTAGCCAACTTGCTCAAACCTCCCTCGGCACGAGGCCACTATTTGAGGATAAACCTACAAGCAAAGTTCAGATTGTCTGTGCTGCCTCTTATGTACTCGAAAGTTTACTCGTACAAGAACTAATTTTAGCAAGAAGTACCTCTGATTGAACACCATTTACCAGTCTGTACCCTAGGTAATTAAAGTTCGTCCATGGATCATATTGGCTGTGATCTCAATCATTTGGATGCATAAACATACTGAACATGTGTATATCTGAATCTTTTTGTAAATTATGTATGAATATTGTCGTGTGATCTATCAATCATTTGGATGCATAGATATGCTGAGCTTGTGTATATATGAATCTTTTGAGTTGTTGATTTTGAATGTTGGCTATGGATATGAACGTGTCCTGTGAACCTGAGTTTGATATGAATGTTTACCTTTTCTGTTGTATTTGTGTGTGAACTTGTTAGTATGCCTACTGTGGGGTATAAAACGCATGTTAATGCTGTGTCCAATTTATGTTTTCCTTTCTAACCACATTATATATATTTATATTATTACTATTATCGTATATTTTATAGAGACTTATATATACATTATAAAAACATCCCAACTTATAAAAGTAAATGTTTAACGGAAGTTCGCAAGGAAAATCTTGGTTGTTTTTGACTCACAGGCAAGGAAAATCCTGGTGATTGGGTACAAAAGCTTGCGAAGATTTTAAGTCCTACGCAGGGCGTTGTCAACTTGGTTAACAAATGATTGTGTCATCCACAGCCATTGGATTTATATCCAACGGCCGGCATGCACCTTCAATCTCTCGTCTTCTTCCTCCAGCGTCCCCGGGACCGCCTGGTCCGGCCTCCAGCGGCTAGCGGCTCTGCTTAGCACGCATCGCTGGGAAGAGCTACCCCATCGCTGGCCAGGCTATCCCTCGACCCCTCGACACCTCATGTTATTCTCCATAGACTACAGCCCCATGCCGCAACAGAACCAGTTATAACCCTTCTCCTCCTCTCAATCTACAACTCCACTGCCGCATTTTCCCATCTCCGAGTCGTTCCCGTCCGGGGCCTCGCCGTCGTCCATCGCCTCGCTGCATTCGGTGCGGCGTGGTCAACAAACAAGAGTCATCGGAAGAGGACTTTATGTGGAGAGCCTGACGGCTGGGACCCACGAGGTCCATGGTCGCACGCAAGGAAAGTTCCTCCTTATTAAGCTGAAAAAATATTTCCTCCACCTGACAGCTGGGACCCACCGGCTGTATCTTCGCACGGAAGGAAGTGCCTCCTTGTTTTGCGAAAAAAATTATTCATCCCGTTGACAGCTGGGACCCGTCAGATTTGGTGACTGACTTGTGGGCCTACTAAGTGGACGTGTACGCATGGCTTTGTCAACTTAATCAACAAATGATTCTAGCAGCTGGACCGTTGGATGTTAATCCAACAGCCATGCTCCTTCTTCAACCTCTGTTCTTGCTCCTGTCTCCCGTGGGCGGCACCGCGGCTATGCTGCTGCGCACCCGAACCAGTGATGTTTCCCACTCCTCTCCATCTGCGACTCCACCGCAGCTTAATAAATAGTAACATCTAACTGAGCCAGTTAGTTAGATGCGTACACTTGGTGTAGCAGGATCTTTATTTAGTTTGTTGCATACACTTGTTCTTTTTTGGTAGCCCTTTTGTAATGATGGCTGATGTTTGGTTTGGAAGAGAGAGCTGCGTCTTCACTCTTCTGGCCTGCTTACTGCTTCTGTTGCACCCCCAGCCCTGGTTGCTGCTGCTGCTGTTTTCAATGTACAATCAGTAGTATATTTCGTCTGTTGGTTGAATAAATGTGTTGTTAGAACGACAAACACAATGTTTTGGAAGTCGTTGCACGGTTCGATCCTTTAGTGCCCCGTACCGTACGTAGCGCATACTATTTATCGTATGGAACACATTTTTTTGAAACTCGAAACACATTTTCCACTTGTTGATAACATGCAGCCCACTGATGAAGGCCCAATAGAGAAGCCCATAATTAACTGGAAGGGAGGCTCTCACATGAATCCGGCCCAGGTACATGCTCATGGTCCCCTGAACATAAATAAGTAAATAAATAAATAAAGCTAAATGCTCATGCACCAGTTCTTTGGGAAAATAGGTAGCCCAGTATTTCTTTTTGAAGAATACCCAAGCTAGGCCTATTTGTTTTCTTCGAATTACTGGGCTGCAAATCTTTAAAGACGAGGAGGGATGCATTCCGGCCTGGCTTAAGAGTATGGTCAATGTCTGTTAAAAGTAATATCAAAAGGGGTTGAAAATTCCAAAAAATTTATAGCAAATGGGATATAAGTTTCTTTTTTGTTTTTGTTCTTCACTGATATCTTATACGTATTTCATTGGATTTAACATGACATAGTACTAATTTATTTTTAAATTTGTTTTAGTATGGCTATTAATTTTTGGATTAAGAATATTTTGTTCCCCAGCAAAAATTTGCGAGTTTTCAAAACTTCCCACATATTTAGTTAATTTTTTTACCCTGGTACTGACCAGAAAATGGCCAGCAATTCTAAAAATGGAAAACGGGCTGCAATAAATTCCATATGAATTAGAAAATGAGGAAAAATTATAAAAAGTAATAGCAAATGGGCTGTACACGCCACAAATTTCGAGGCTGACTTGTTTACGCAAGGCTTTGTCAGTGAATACACGATTCTAGCAGCAGTTAGTGTTGGATGTCCATCCAACGGCCGACGTGCTTCTTCAATCTCTGATCTTCCTGCTCCAGCCGCCTAAACTAGCGCCGGCGGGACTGCCTGCTCCCTCCTCTTGTGGCCCGCTGTGATGCCGCGCAGGCTTCCCCGGCCCACCCTACTCCCTCTGCTGGCCTGGCCGCACGCAATCAACTTCCTCCTTATTACACGAAAAAAAATGATTCCTCCCACTGACATCTGGGGCGCACCGGTTGGGAGGCTGACCTGTGGGCCTACTAAGTTGACGCGTACGTAGGGATTGTCAACTTAGTCAACAAACGATTCTAACAGCAGTAACCGTTGGATTTGAATCGAACGGTCATGCTGCTTCTTCAATCGCTGCTCTTCTTGCACCAGCCGCCCAAACCAGCGCCGGGGAGACCGCCTGCTCCTGCCTCCAGTGGCCGGCTATGCTGTCGATGAGGCCTCATCGCCCCCTACTACTCCCACCGCTAGCCAGGCCCTGCGGCGACGGCAGCCTCACACCGCAGCCGAACCAGTGAACCCTCGTACTCCTCTCCGCGTGGGCATCCACTGCCGCGTCTTCCCCGGCTCCGCGTCGTCCCCAGCTCTGCGTCATCCCCTTCCTAGGCCTCGCCGTCGTCCACTGCCTTGGTGCTCTCGGCGCGGCGTGGTCAACGTGGTCAACGACATTCCATCAGAAGAGTACTGTACGTGGAGAGGCTGACAGCTGGGTCCACGGCCACAGCCCAGTTTTTTTGTGATTTGCCAAATAAGTCGCTTTGTCAGGCCTGTTGGGCTGCAAATCTTTCAAGACGAGGAGAGCTTTCATTCGGCTGGCAGAGAAAATGGCCCATCAGTAATGAGAAATGGGCTGTACATTTTTAAAACACATCAAACCGGCAATTAGTTTCAAATATCTTTTTTTCATTTTGATATTTGAAATTACATTAATTTTTATGCGTGGAGAATTTGTTGGATTTTATATTGATATACATTTATTTTTAAAATCAGTTTGAATGTGAGTAGAAATTTCGGGATTAAAAACAGTTCGGACAGCACCGAAATATGCAAAATTTCGTATAATTTTTTAACCGTGGCCACAATATGGGCTGTAATGCTAACAAAAAGAATATGGGCTCCAAAAAACCTTAATAATTAGCAAATGGGCTGTAAATTAGTAGAAATAATGGCAGATGGGTTGTATGCTGTTTTCCACAGATTTGAGGCTTTCCTAAAAAAAAGGTTGATGCACAAGCAGTGATTGTTGGATGGCCATCCAACGGCCGTCGTGCTTCTTCAATCTCTGCTCTTCCTGCTCTAGCCGCTCAAACAGGCGCCGGCGGGACTGCCTGCTCCCTCCTCCCCGCGGCCGGCTCTGCTGCCGCACAGGCCTCACTGCCCCACCGTACTCCCATCGCTGGCCTAGCCATCCCTCTACTCACCCACACCTGCTGTTATTTTTCGGCGATGGCAGACGAACCAGTAAACCCTCGTGCAGTCGTACTCCTCCGCGTGGGAAACAACTGCCGAGTCTTCCCTACCTCCGTGTCGTTCCCTTCCTAGGCCTCGCCGTCGTCCACCGCCCTGGTGCTCTTGGCGCGGCCTGGTCAACGTGGTCAACGACCGACATGCATATAAAGTGGACTTTACGTGGAGAGGCCGATAGCTGGGTCCACGGCCGCACGCAAGGAAATGCCTCCTTATTACGCGCAAAATATGATTCCTCCACCTGACATCAGGGACCCACCGAAAGGGCCTCTGTATTTTGCGAAAAAAACGTTACCGCCGCTGACAGCTCGGACCCACCAGCTATATCTTTGCACGCAAGGAAGTGCCTCCTTATTACGCACAAAAAAATGAATACTCCCCTTGTTAGCTGGGACCCAGTATAGTGGCAGGCTGACTTGTGGGCCTACTAAGTTGACGGGGATGGAGGGCTTTGTCAACTTAGTCAATATGCACGATTCTAGCTCCAGTGACCGTACGATGTCCATCCAACGACCGTAGTGCTTCTTCAACCTCTGGTTTTCTTGCTCCAGCCGCCCAAACCAGCGCCGGTCGTGCCTCGTGCTCCTACCTCCCGTGGCCGACTGCGATGCGGCGGAGGCCTCACCGCCCCCTACTACTCCCACCGCTGGCCAGACCATCCCTCTACTCACCCACACCCCCTGTTATTCTGCGGCGACGGCAGCCTCACACCGCAGCGAACCAGTGAACCCTCGTACTCCTCTACGCGTGGGCATCCACTGCCGCGTCTTCCCCGGCTCCGCGTCGTCCCCTACCTAGGCCTCACCGTCGTCCACTGCCCTGGTGCTCTCGGCGCGGCGTGGTCAACGTGGTCAAGGAACGGCTTCCATCGGACATGGACTGTACGTGGAGAGGCTGACAGCTGGGTCCACGGCCGCAGCAAGGAAGTGCCTCCTTATTACGTGCAAAATAATTATTCCTCCACCTGACAGCAGGGACCCACCAGACGGGCCATCGTATTTCGCCCCCCTGACTGCTGGGACCCACCAGCTACATCTTCGCACGCAAGGAAGTGCCTGACAGTCGGGACCCACCTGGTCGAAGCGTACGTAGCGTTGTCATTCTGGTCGCGAATGTGTACGTACATATATACTGGTCGATGTAGAGGCGCGCACGTGTCGTAGTAGAGGTGCGCACGTAGCATGTACACGTACGTACAGCGGCCAGGGTGCAAGAAAGAAAATACGGCCACGTATGTGTACATACGGGCGGGGTCTCGAACGCCTACTCGCGCATACGTACGGCCAGGGCTCGTGTACATGGTTGGGTTGGAACGGAGAAACAGCGTCGTCGTCGTGTTCATGGGGAGGCAACGGAATGCGTCGTGTTCATGGGGAGGCAACGGAATGCATCGTGTTCATGGGGAGGCAACGGAATGCGTCGTGCTCATCAGGAGGGCTTGGACGGAACAGGCGATGGAAATGAGGCCTGGCGTACCGCAGAATGGAGTAAACGGCCTTGTGTTCGACCGGCCACGTTCGAAACGGGATCCTGTTCATCAGGAGGGGTCTGGCGTACCGCAAAACGGAGGAAACGGACCTCCTACGGTCAAAACGGGGGTCCTGTTGATCGGGAGGGGTGTGGCGTACCGCAAAACGGACGAAACGGACTTGTGTTGGAGCGCTACGGTCGAAACGGGGGTCCTGTTCATCGCGAGGGGTGTGGCGTACTGCAAAACGGGACTCCACGGGATACTGTTCATCTCCACCGTCGACCTCCTCTAGCCTCCACGGGCTCCTGTTCATCCAGCCTCCACGGGCTCCTGTTCATCCAGCTTCCACCGCACGCTACTCCACCGGCTACTGTTCAACTACCCCTCCACCGTCTACTGTTCATCCAGCCCTCCACACCACGGGTCCTGTTCAACCACCCCTCCACGGGCACCCCTACACCGTCTACTGTTCATCCAACCCTCCACACCACGGGGTCCTGTTCATCCAGAGGCAACACCACCGCTCACTGTTCATCCAGCCCCCCGCCCCCCTGCAACGCTCACTGTTCATCCAATTGATCGGCTTCAGTTAGCAGCAGTAGCGAAGGAATCGCTCGATCGGGTTCAGTTAACATCCATCGATCGATTGCTCGGGTTCAGTAACGTGTAGCCTGCAGTGCAATCGCTCGGGTTCAGTTAGAGCCCAACACCTCGCTCGGGTTCAGTTAGAGCCAACGCCTCGCACACACGTGCGTACGTGTACGGGAGAAGCGCGCATCGCTCGGCCCCCGACATCCCACCGTAACCGGGAACTCCCCGAAATTTTCCTCGCCCTCGCTTCTACCACGGTTTTTTCCGTCATGGACGGCCCAAAGAATGTCATGCAGCTGCGTCTCCGGCCCGCCCAGGACGAAAAGCCCATTTTCTGTCATGATTTTTTGTCATAGAAGTAGGAGCCCACCACATCTATGATGATACTGGGTTTTGTCACAATTATCGTCATAGAAGTGTCATATGTATGATAGAAAAAAATTGTTCGGCCCAAAATGTCATGGATGTGTCTTTTTTTGTAGTGCGTTTATGGGTTAGGCATTAGAGACAACCGCATTCACTTTAAATAGGGAACCACATAATTCCGTTGAGATGACACCATATGAACTATGGTTTAGAGAAACCTAAGCTGTCATTTCTTAAAAGTTTGGGGCTGCGACGCTTATGTGAAAAGGGTTTAGCCTGATAAAATCGAACCCAAAGCAGATAAATGCATCTTCATAGGAGACCCAAAACAGTTGGGTATACCTCCTATTTCAGATTCGGAAGCAAAAGTGATTCTTTCTAGAAACAGGTCCTTTCTCCAGGAAAAGTTTCTCTCAAAAGAATTGGGTGGGAGGATGGTGGAGACTTGATGAGGTTATTGAACCATCACTTCAACTAGTGTGTAGCAGGGCACAGGAAGTTGTTCCTGTAGCGCCTACACCAATTGAAGTGGAAGCTGATGATAGTGATCATGAAACTTCGGATCAAGTCACTACCAAACCTCGTAGGTCGACAAGGATGCGTACTATTTCAGAGTGGTACGTAATCCTGTCTTGGAGGTCATGTTGCTAGACAACAATGAACCTACGAGCTATGGAGAAGTGATGGTGGGCCCGGATTCCGACAAATGGCTCGAGGCCATAAAATACGAGAGGATCCATGTGTGAAAACAAAGTATAAACTTTGGAAGAACTACTTGATGGTCGTAAGGCTATTGGGTACAGATGGATTTTAAAAGGAAGACGGACAATGATGGTAAGTATCACCATTAAGAAAGCTCGACTTGTCGTTAAGATGTTTTCTGACAAGTTCAAGGAGTTGACTACGTGAGACTTTCTCACTTGTAGCGATGCTAAGAGTCTGTTGGAGTTATATTAGCAGTTACTACATTATTTATGAAAACTTGCAGATAGGATGTCAAAACATTGTTTCCTCCATGATTTTCTTGAGGAAAGGTTGTATGTGATACAACCAGAAGGTTTTGTCAATCTTGAAATATGCTAACAAGTATGCAAAGCTCCAGCAATCCTTTTAAGGACTGGAGTAAGCATCTCGGAGTTGGAATGTGCGCTTTGATGAGATGTTCAAAGATTTTAGGTTTATACAAAGTTTATGAGAAACTTGTATTTCCAAAGAAGTGAGTGGGTGCACTATAGAATTTTTGATGAGTATATGTTGTTGACATATTGTTGATCAGAAATGATGTAGAATTTCTGGAAAGCATATAGGGTTATTTGAAAAGTATTTTTCAATGGAAAACCTGGATTAAGCTACTTGAACATTGAGCACCAAGATCTATAAGGATAGATCAAAAACGCTTAATAGTACTTTCAAATGAATACATACTGTGACAAAATTTTGAAGGAGTTCAAATAAGATCAACAAAGAAGGAGTTCTTGGCTGTGTTATAAGGTGTGAGCATTGAGTGAGACTCAAGATCTGACCACGGCAGAAGAGAGAGAAAGGACGAAGGTCGTCCCCTATGCTTTAGACGTAGGCTCTACAATATGCTATGCTGTGTACCGCACCTGAAGTGTGCCCATGAGTCAATCAAGGGGTACAAGAGTGATCCAGGAATGGATCACATGACAGCGGTCAAACTTATCCTTAGTAACTAGTGGACTAAGGAATTTTCTCGATTATGGAGGTGGTAAAAGAGTTCATCGTAAAGGGTTACGTCGATGCAAACTTTGACACTAATCCGGATGACTCTGAGTAGTAAACCGGATTTGTATAGTAGAGCAGTCATTTGGAATAGCTCCAAGTAGCGCATGGTAGCTGCATCTACAAGATGACATAGAGATTTGTAAAGCACACACGGATCTGAAAGGTTCAGACCCGTTGACTAATAACCTCTCTCACAAGCGAGATATGATCAAATCCCATGGGTTTTGGATTCATTACAATCACATAGTGATGTGAACTAGATTATTGACTCTAGTGCAAGTGGGAGACTGTTGGAAATGTGCCCTAGTGGCAATAATAAAATGGTTATTATTATATTTCCTTGTTCATGATAATTGTCTATTGTTCATGCTATAATTGTATTAACCGGAGACCGTAATACATGTGTGAATACGTAGACCACAATATGTCCCTGGTAAGCCTCTAGTTGACTAGCTTGTTGATCAATAGATGGTTACAGTTTCCTGACCATGGACATTGGATGTCATTGATAACGAGATCACATCATTAGGAGAATGATGTGATGGACAAGACCAATTCCTAAGCATAGCACAAGATCGTGTAGTTGGTCTGCTAAAGCTTTTCTAATGTCAAGTATCATTTCCTTAGACCATGAGATTGTGCAACTCCCAGATACCGTAGGAATGCTTTGGGTGTGCCAAACATCACAACGTAACTGAGTGGCTATAAAGGCACACTACGGGTATCTCCGAAAGTGTCTGTTGGGTTGGCACGAATCGAGACTGGGATTTGTCACTCCGTGTGACGGAGAGGTATCTCTGGGCCCACTCGGTAGGACATCATCATAATGAGCTCAGTGTGACCAAAGAGTTGATCACGGGATGATGTGTTATGGAACGAGTAAAAGTGACTTGCCGGTAACGAGATTGAACAAGGTATTGATACCGATGATCGAATCTCGGGCAAGTAACGTACCGATTGACAAAGGGAATTGTATACAGGATTGATTGAATCCCCGACATCGTGGTTCATCTGATGAGATCATCGTTGAACATGTCGGAGCCAACATGGGTATCCAGATCCCGCTGTTGGTTATTGGCCAGAGAGCTGTCTCGGTCATGTCTGCATGATTCCCGAACCCGTAGGGTCTACACACTTAAGGTTCGGTGACGCTAGAGTTGTTATGGGAATTAGTGTGTAGTTACCGAATGTTGTTCTGAGTCCCGGATGAGATCCCAGATGTCACGAGGAGTTCCGGAATGGTCCAGAGGTAAAGATTTATATATGGGAAGTCCTATTTTGGCCACCGGAAAATGTTCGGGATTTTTCGGTATTGTACCGGGAAGGTTCTAGAAGGTTCCGGAGTGGGGCCCACCTGCATGGTGGACCCACATGAACGTGAAGTGGGGGCAAGGCCCCACACTCCTGGTCAAGGTGCACCAAGATCCCCCCTTAGAAGGAATAAGATCGTATCCCGAAGGGATAAGATCAAGATCCCTAAAAAAGGGGGATAACAATCGGTGGGGAAGGGAAATGATGGGATTTCTTCTTGGGGAACGTAGCAGAAATTCAAAATTTTCCTACGTGTCACCAAGATCTATCTATGGAGAGACTAGCAACGAGGGGAAGGAGAGTGCATCTACATACCCTTGTAGATCGCTAAGCGGAAGCGTTCAAGAGAACGGGGTTGATGGAGTCGTACTCGTCGTGATCCAAATCACCGATGATCCTAGTGCCGAACGGACGGCACCTCCGCGTTCAACACACGTACAGCCCGGTGACGTCTCCCATGCCTTGATCCAGCAAGGAGAGAGGGAGAGGTTGAGGAAGACTCCATCCAGCAGCAGCACAACGGCGTGGTGGTGGTGGAGGGCGTGGCTATCCTGCAGGGCTTCGCCAAGCACCACAGAAGAGGAGGAAGAAGAGATGCAGGGCTGCACCAACGAGAGATCGAATCACGTGTTATGGGCAGCCCTAGGCCTCACTATATATAGGGGAGAGGGAGGAGGGTGCGCCCCCTCTAGGGTTCCCACCCCTAGAGGGGCGGCAGCCCTAGATGGGCCTTGGGGTGGCGGCCAAGGGAGGATTCCCTTCCCCCCAAGGCACCTAGGAGGTGCCTTCTCCTCCTAGGACTCTTCCTTTTAGGGTTTCCCCACACTAGGCGCATGGGCCCTAGGGGAAAGTGGCGCCCCAGCCCACTTTGGGCTGGATCCCTTCCCACTTCAGCCCATGGAACCCTCCGGGATAGGTGGCCCCACCCGGTGGACCCCCGGGACCCTTCCGGTGGTCCCGGTACAATACCGATGACCCCGAAACTTGTCCCGATGGCCGAAATAGGACTTCCCATATATAAATCTTTACCTCCGGACCATTCCGGAACTCCTCGTGACGTCCCGGATCTCATCCGGGACTCCGAACAACATTCGGTAACCACATACAAACTTCCTTTATAACCCTAGCGTCATCGAACCTTAAGTGTGTAGACCCTACGGGTTCGGGAGACATGCAGACATGACCGAGACGTTCTCCGGTCAATAACCAACAGCGGGATCTGGATACCCATGTTGGCTCCCACATGTTCCACGATGATCTCATCGGATGAACCACGATGTCAAGGACTTAATCAATCCCATATTCAATTCCCTTTGTCTAGCGGTATTGTACTTGCCCGAGATTCGATCGTCGGTATCCCTATACCTTGTTCAATCTCGTTACCGGCAAGTCTCTTTACTCGTTCCGTAACACATCATCCCGTGATCAACTCCTTGATCACATTGTGCACATTATGATGATGTCCTACCGAGTGGGCCCAGAGATACCTCTCCGCTTACACGGAGTGACAAATCCCAGTCTTGATTCGTGCCAACCCAACAGACACTTTCGGAGATACCTGTAGTGCACCTTTACAGTCACCCAGTTACGTTGTGACGTTTGGTACACCCAAAGCATTCCTACGGTATCCGGGAGTTGCACAATCTCATGGTCTAAGGAAATGATACTTGACATTAGAAAAGCGTTAGCATACGAACTACATGATCTTGTGCTAGGCTTAGGTTGGGTCTTTGTCCATCACATCATTCTCCTAATGATGTGATCCCGTTATCAATGACATCCAATGTCTCATGGTCAGGAAACCGTAACCATCTATTGATCAACGAGCTAGTCAACTAGAGGCTTACTAGAGACATGGTGTTGTCTATGTATCCACACATGTATCTGAGTTTTCTATCAATACAATTATAGCATGGATAATAAACGATTATCATGAACAAGGAAATATAATAATAACCAATTTATTATTGCCTCTAGGGCATATTTCCATAGTCTCCCACTTGCATTAGAGTCAATAATCTAGTTCACATCGCCATGTGATTAACACTCACAGGTCACATCGCCATGTGACCAACATCCAAAGAGTTTACTAGAGTCAATAATCTAGTTCACATTTACCATGTGATTAACACTCGGTGAGTTCTGAGTTTGATCATGTTATGCTTGTGAGAGAGGTTAAAGTCAACGGGTCTGAACCTTTCAGATCCGTGTGTGCTTTACAAATCTTTATGTCATCTCCTAGATGCAGCTACCACACTCTATTTGGAGCCATTTCAAATAACTGTTCTACTTGGAGTTATTCTAAATTGTTGCTCCATTATACGTATCTGGTATCTCTACTCAGAGCTATCCGGATAGGTGTTAAGCTTGCATCGTCGTAACTCTTTACGTCGAACTCTTCATCACCTCCATAACTGAGAAAATTCCTTAGTCCACTAGTTACTAAGGATAACTTTGACCGCTGTACTGTGATCCATTCTTGGATCACTCTTGTACCCCTTGACTGACTCATGGCAAGGCACACTTCAGGTGCGGTACATAGCATAGCATACTGTAGAGCCTATGTCTTAAGCATAGGGGACGACCTTCGTCCTTTCTCTCTATTCTGCCGTGGTCGAGCTTTAAGTCTTAACTTCATACCTTACAACTCAGGCAAGAACTCCTTCTTTGACTGATCCATCTTGAACACCTTCAAGATCATGTCAAGGTATGTGCTCATTTGAAAGTACCATTAAGCGTTTTGACCTATTCTTATAGATCTTGATGCTCAATGTTCAAGTAGCTTAATCCAGGCTTTTCATTGAAAAACACTTTCCAAATATCCCTATATGCTTTCCAGAAATTCTACGTCATTTCTGATCCATAATATGTCAACAACATATAATCATCAGAAATTCTATAGTGCTCCCACTCACTTCTTTGGAAATACAAGTTTCTCATAAACTTTGTATACACCCAAAATCTTTGATCATCTCATCAAAGCATACATTCCAACTCCGAGATGCTTACTCCAGTCCTCAGAAGGATTGCTGGAGCTTTGCATACTTATTAGCATCTTTCAGGATTGACAAAACCTTCCGGTTGTATCACATACAACCTTTCCTCAAGAAAATCGTTGAGGAAACAATGTTTTGACATCCTATCTGCAAGATTTCATAAATAATGCAGTAATCGCTAATATAATTCCAACAGACTCTTAGCATCACTACGGGTGAGAAAGTCTCATCGTAGTCAACTCCTTGAACTTGTCGGAAAACATATTAACGACAAGTCGAGCTTTCTTAATGGTAATACTTACCATCATTGTCCGTCTTCCTTTTAAAATCCATCTGCACTCAACAGCCTTACGACCATTGAGCTGTTCTGCCAAAGTCTACACTTTGTTTTCATATATGGATCCTCTCTCGGATTATATGGCCTCGAGCCATTTATCGGAATCCAGGCCCACCATCGCTTCCCCATAGCTCGTAGGTTCATTGTTGTCTAGCAACATGACTTCCAAGACAGGATTACGTACCACTCTGAAGTAGTACGCATCCTTGTCATCCTACGAGGTTTGGGAGTGACTTGATCTGAAGTTTCATGATCACTATCATAAGCTTCCACTTCAATTGGTGTAGGTGCCACAGGAACAACTTCCTGTGCCCTGCCACACACTAGTTGAAGAGACGGTTCAATAACCTCATCAAGTCTCCACCATCCTCCCACTCAATTCTTTCGAGAGAAACTTTTTCTCGAGAAAGGACCCGATTCTAGAAACAATCCCTTATTGCTTTCGGATCTGAGATAGGAGGTATACCCAACTATTTTGGGTGTCCTATGAAGATGCATTTATCCGCTTTGGGTTCGAGCTTATCAGCCTGAAACCTTTTCACATAAGCGTCGCAGCCCCAAACTTTTAAGAAATGACAGCTTAGGTTTCTCTAAACCATAGTTCATACGGTGTCATCTCATCGGAATTACGTGGTGCCCTATTTAAAGTGAATGTGGTTGTCTCTAATGCCTAACCCATAAACTATTATGGTAATTCGATAAGAGACATCATGGTACGCATCATATCCAATAGGGTGCAGTTATGATGTTCGGACACACCATCACACTATGGTGTTCCAGGCTGTATTAGTTTGTGAAACGATTTCCACAATGTCTTAATTCTGTGCCAAACTCGTAATTCATATATTCATCTCTATGATCATATCATAGATATTTTATCCTCTTGTCATGACGATCTTTCAACTTCACCCTGAAATTACTTGAACCTTTCAATAATTCAGACTCGTGATTCATCAAGTAAATATACTCAACATCTACTCAAATCATCTGTGAAGTAAGAACATAACGATATCCACTACACGCCTCAGCACTCATTGGACTGCACACATCAAAATGTATTACTTCCAACAAGTTGCTTTCTATTTCCATTTTACTGAAAATGAGGCTTTCAGTCATCTTGCCCATGTGGTATGATTTGCATGTCTCAAGTGATTCAAAATCAAGTGAGTCCAAACGATCCATCTGCATGGAGTTTCTTCATGCATATACACCAATAGACATGGTTCGCATGTCTCAAACTTTTCAAAAACGAGTGAGCCCAAAGATCCATCAACATGGAGCTTCTTCATGCGTTTTATACCGATATGACTTACGTGGCAGTGCCACAAGTAGGTGGTACTATCATTACTATCTTTTGGCATGAACATGTGTATCACTACGATCGAGATTCAATAAACCATTCATTTTAGGTGCAAGACCATTGAAGGTATTATTCAAATTAACAGAGTAACCATTATTCTCCTTAAATGAATAACCGTATTGCGATAGACATAATCCAGTCATGTCTATGCTCAACGCAGACACCAAATAACAATTATTTAGGTTCTAATACCAATCTCGATGGTAGAGGGAGCGTACGATATTTGATCAACCTTGGAATACTTCCAACACATATCGTCATCTCACCTTTAGCTAGTCTCCGTTTATTCCGTAGCTTTTATTTCGAGTTACTAACACTTAGCAACCGAACCGGTATCTAATCCCCTGGTGCTACTAGGAGTACTAGTAAAGTACACATTAACACAATGTATATCCAATATACTTCTATCGACCTTGCCAGCCTTCTAATCTACCAAGTATCTAGGGTAATTCTGCTCCAGTGGCTGTTCCCCTTATTACAGAAGCACTCAGTCTCGGGTTTGGGTTCAACCTTGGGTTTCTTCACTAGAGCAGCAGCTGAATTGCCGTTTCATGAAGTATCCCTTTGTTCCCTTGCCCTTCTTGAAACTAGTGGTTTCACCAACCATCAACAATTGATGCTCCTTCTTGATTTCTACTTTCGTGGTGTCAAACATCACGAATATCTCAAGGATCATCATATATGTCCCTGATATATTATAGTTCATCATGAAGCTCTAGCAGCTTGGTGGTAATGACTTCGGAGAAACATCACTATCTTATCTGGGAGATCAACTCCCACTCGATTCAAATGATTGTTGTACTCAGACAATCTGAGCACAAGCTCAACAATTGAGCTTTTCTCCCTTAGTTTGCAGGCTAAGAAAATCGTCGGAGGTCTTATACCTCTTGATGTGGGCACAAGCCTGAAATCCCAATTTCAGTCCTTGAAACATCTCATATGTTCCGCGACGTTTCGAAAATGTCTTCGGTGCCTCAATTCTAAACCATTTAACATTACCGAACTATCATGTAGTCATTAAAACGTGTATGTCAGATGTTCGCAACATCCACAGACAACGTTCGAGGTTCAGCACACTGAGCGGTGCATTAAGGACATAAGCCTTCTATGAAGCAATGAGGACAATCCTCAGTTTACGGACCTAGTCCGCATAATTGCTACTATCAACTTTCAACTAAATTTTCTCTAGGAACATAACTAAACAGTAGAACTGAAGCGCAAGCTACGACATAATTTGCGAAGACCTTTTGACTATGTTCAGGATAATTAAGTTCATCTTATGAACTCCCACTCAGATAGACATCCCTCTAGTCATCTAAGTGATTACATGATCCGAGTCAACTAGGCCGTGTCCGATCATCACGTGAGACGGACTAGTCAACGTCGGTGAACATCTTCATGTTGATCGTATCTTCTATACGACTCATGCTCGACCTTTCGGTCTTCTGTGTTCCGAGGCCATGTCTATACACATGCTAGGCTCGTCAAGTTAACCCTAAGTGTTTTGCATGTGTAAAACTGTCTTACACCCATTGTATGTGAACGTAAGGATCTATCACACCCGATCATCACGTGGTGCTTCGAAACGACGAACTGTAGCAATGGTGCACAGTTAGGGGAGAACACTTCTTGAAATTTTAATGAGGGATCATCTTATTTACTACCGTCGTTCTAAGCAAATAAGATGTATAAACATGATAAACATCACATGCAATCAAATAGTGACATGATATGGCCAATATCACTTTGCTCCTTTTGATCTCCATCTTCGGGGCTCCATGATCATCATCGTCACCGGCATGACACCATGATCTCCATCATCATGATCTCCATCATCGTGTCTTCTTGAAGTTGTCACGTCATCTATTACTTCTACTACCATAGCTAACGGTTAGCAATAAAGTAAAGTAATTACATGACGTTTATGTTGACACGCAGGTCATAAATAAATTAAGACAACTCCTATGGCTCCTGCCGGTTGTCATACTCATCGACATGCAAGTCGTGATTCCTATTACAAGAACATGATCAATCTCATACATCACATATATCATTCATCACATCCTTTTGGCCATATCACATCACATATCATACCCTGCAAAAACAAGTTAGACGTCCTCTAATTGTTGTTTGCATGTTTTACGTGGCTGCTATGGGTTTCTAGCAAGAACGTTTCTTACCTACGCAAAAACCACAACGTGTTATGCCAATTGCTATTTACCCTTCATAAGGACCCTTTTCATCGAATCCGATCCGACTAAAGTGGGAGAGACAGACACCCGCTAGCCACCTTATGCAACTAGTGCATGTCAGTCGATGGAACCAGTCTCACGTAAGAGTACGTGTAAGGTCGGTCCGGGCCGCTTCATCCCACGATGCCGCCGAATCAAGATAAGACTAGTAACGGCAAGCATATTGAACAAAATCAACGCCCACAACTACTTTGTGTTCTACTCGTGCATAGTAACTACACATAGACCTAGCTCATGATGCCACTGTTGGGGAACGTAGCAGAAATTCAAAATTTTCCTACGTGTCACCAAGATCTATCTATGGAGAGACTAGCAACGAGGGGAAGTAGAGTGCATCTACATACCCTTGTAGATCGCTAAGCGGAAGCGTTCAAGAGAACGGGGTTGATGGAGTCGTACTCGTCGTGATCCAAATCACCGATGATCCTAGTGCCGAACGGACGGCACCTCCGCGTTCAACACACGTACAGCCCGGTGACGTCTCCCATGCCTTGATCCAGCAAGGAGAGAGGGAGAGGTTGAGGAAGACTCCATCCAGTAGCAGCACAACGGCGTGGTGGTGGTGGAGGAGCGTGGCTATCCTGCAGGGCTTCGCCAAGCACCACAGAAGAGGAGGAAGAAGAGATGCAGGGCTGCACTAACGAGAGATAGAATCGCGTGTTATGGGCAGCCCTAGGCCTCACTATATATAGGGGAGAGGGAGGAGGGTGCGCCCCCTCTAGGGTTCCCACCCCTAGAGGGGCGGCAGCCCTAGATGGGCCTTGGGGTGGCGGCCAAGGGAGGATTCCCTTCCCCCCAAGGCACCTAGGAGGTGCCTTCTCCTCCTAGGACTCTTCCTTTTAGGGTTTCCCCACACTAGGCGCATGGGCCCTAGGGGAAAGTGGCGCCCCAGCCCACTTTGGGATGGATCCCTTCCCACTTCAGCCCATGGAACCCTCCGGGATAGGTGGCCCCACCCGGTGGACCCCCGGGACCCTTCCGGTGGTCCCGGTACAATACCGATGACCCCGAAACTTGTCCCGATGGCCGAAATAGGACTTCCCATATATAAATCTTTACCTCCGGACCATTCCGGAACTCCTCGTGACGTCCGGGATCTCATCCGGGACTCCGAACAACATTCGGTAACCACATACAAACTTCCTTTATAACCCTAGCGTCATCGAACCTTAAGTGTGTAGACCCTACGGGTTCGGGAGACATGCAGACATGACCGAGACGTTCTCCGGTCAATAACCAACAGCGGGATCTGGATACCCATGTTGGTTCCCACATGTTCCACGATGATCTCATCGGATGAACCACGATGTCAAGGACTTAATCAATCCCGTATACAATTCCCTTTGTCTAGCGGTACGATACTTGCCCGAGATTCGATCGTCGGTATCCCGATACCTTGTTCAATCTCGTTACCGGAAAGTCTCTTTACTTGTTCCGTAACACATCATCCCGTGATCAACTCCTTGATCACATTGTGCACATTATGATGATGTCCTACCGAGTGGGCCCAGAGATACCTCTCCGCTTACACGGAGTGACAAATCCCAGTCTCGATTCGTGCCAACCCAACAGACACTTTCGGAGATACCTGTAGTGCACCTTTATAGTCACCCAGTTACGTTGTGACGTTTGGTACACCCAAAGCATTCCTACGGTATCCGGGAGTTGCACAATCTCATGGTCTAAGGAAATGATACTTGACATTAGAAAAGCTTTAGCATACGAACTACACGATCTTTGTGCTAGGCTTAGGATTGGGTCTTGTCCATCACATCATTATCCTAATGATGTGATCCCGTTATCAATGACATCCAATGTCCATGGTCAGGAAACCGTAACCATCTATTGATCAACGAGCTAGTCAACTAGAGGCTTACTAGGGACATGGTGTTGTCTATGTATCCACACATGTATCTGAGTTTCCTTTCAATACAATTATAGCATGGATAATAAACGATTATCATGAACAAGGAAATATAATAATAACTTATTTATTATTGCCTCTAGGGCATATTTCCAACATTTCTTTCCACCACCTTTGCCAACTCCCCAATGGACTTGGAGGGCAAGAAACCAGCCTCCTCCACCGCTATATATAGTGGGGAGGCACATGGGAGCCGCACCCCTTCCCCTGGCGCAGCCCTCTCCCTCCCCAACACCTCCTCCTCCTCCTCCGTAGTGCTTGGCGAAGCCCTGCCGGAGAACTGCAAGCTCCACCACCACGCCGTCGTGCTGCCGGAGCTCTCCCTCAACTTCTCCTCTCTCCTTGCTGGATCAAGAAGGGGGAGACGTCCCCGGGCTGTACATGTGTTAAACGCGAAGGCGCCGTTTTTCGGCGCTTAGATCGGAATCAACCGCGATCTGAATCGCTACGAGTACGACTCCTTCATCCGCGTTCTTTTAACGCTTCCGCATCGCAATCTTCAAGGGGATGAAGATTCACTCCCCTCTCTCTCGTTGCTAGTATCTCCATAGATTGATCTTGGTGATGCGTAGAAAAATTTTAGTTTCTGCAACGATCCCCAACAAGTCCTACCTAGGCTCCACAGGGAGGTCCCCGGCGGTCTACATCCTAAGCACTCTAGGGTATTGGGCCAATCGCCCTTTGCACTCTGGGTCATTGTGTGCAGGGTGAATACCAGCGCCACCTCTGCCATGGATGGCATGATCCAACCGTGCCACAATGTTGAACTGGACGTCTGACCGAGCTTTCAGAAGAAACGTACGACGTCGAGTGCAAATATATGTTACTGCATGGTGGTTAGTGCATATAGGCCAGTGGCCAACTCAGATCAAATACCCAAACCCTTAGTGTATTGGGAGCTCGCGGTAATGAGCTGAGATTCACGATCATGTGACCCCATCACCCAGTCTCGAGAAAATATAGAAACGGCCATGCCCAACCCTCTCTCTCTAGGGCGGTCTACCTGTCCGGCCATGCCTTGTAATTATGTCGCGGGTACCCTCCAGGTCAACCCGACTATCCAGAGACTATCGGGAACTTAGGTCCACCTCTAACGAGCTGGTACCGCCTGTCCCTTCAGCCCGGCAGTAACGGTGACTCTCGCGGGTACCCCAATGGTCAACCCGACTTCACATATCTCGCGGGTACCCCTCGGGGCCGACCCGTCTTTAACATGGGCCTGGGATAAAGCCAAGGTAACCGTGTGTCCATAACATCAAGCGGAAAACCCGAGGAATCACCCTCGATGGAATCCACTTGATGTAATCGTCGAGGTGAACATACGAGGAATCACCCTCGAGGTTCACACTTCAGGTGTTGCACGATAGAGTCGTATCGGGTGTGGTGAAGGAGGAATCACCCTCGGTAGACCATGGCCGATTAGCTACACTACAGAGTTATCATTAGGAGTGTGTTACGAGGTATCACGCTAGGCACTCGGCAGTAGCTCTGCAGAGTCATACAACTAGGGGGTGTGAGGTGATGTGACGGGCTCTGGATGCTGAACACATTGATCGAGTCACCGGTCATCAAGCTGGGGCAACTGGGACAAGGTGAGGGGTCACTGATGGATTACTAACTAACCTAAACTAAGCAGTTTAGGATAAGCAGGTAAGGTACAAGAGTGATACGTCTCCAACGTATCTACTTTTCTAAACGCTTTTTCCTCTTGTTTTGGACTCTAATTTGCATGATTTGATTGAAACTAACCCCAGACTGACGTTGTTTTCAGCAGAACTACCATGGTGTTGTTTTGTGCAGAAATAAAAGTTCTCGGCATGGAACAAAACTTTGCGAGGATTTTTTCCACAATAAAATAAAATTTCTGGAGCCAGGAACCACCCGAGGGGGCACCTGGGTGGGCACAACCCACCAGGGCGTGCCCCCCTCCAGGCGCGCCCAGGTTGGTTGTCCCCACCTGGTGGCCCCGTAGACCATGAAACTGATGCTATAAAATCACATATTTCCAAAAAAAATAGGGAGAAAGAATTATCACGTTCCACGAGACGAAGCCGCCGTCACCTCCTGTTCTTCATCGGGAGGCTGGATCTGGAGTCTGTTTGGGGCTCCGCGGAGGGGGATCTTTGATCTTCGTCATCACCAGCCCTTCTCCATCGCCGATTCCATGATGCTCCCCACCGGGAGTGAGTAATTCCTTCATAGGCTCGCTGGTCGGTGAGGAGTTGGATGAGATTCATCATGTAATCTAGTTATTTTTGTAAGGGCTTGATCCCTAGTATCCACTATGTTCTGAGATTGATGTTGCTATGACTTTGCCATGCTTAATGTTTGTCACTTTCGGCCCGAGTGCCATGATTTCAGATCTGAACCATTTATGTTATCACCATTATATCCATGTACTAGATCCAATCTAGCAAGTTATAGTCACCTACTACGTGTTATGATCCGGCAACCCCGGAGTGAAAATAGTCGGGACCACTCCCGGTGATGACCGTAGTTTGAGGAGTTCATGTACTCACCGTGTGTTAATGCTTTGTTCCGGTTCTATATTAAAAGGTGGCCTTAATATCCCTTAGTTTCCAATTGGACCCTGCTGCCATGGGAGGGTAGGAGAAAAGATGCCATGAAAGTTCTTTCCATTAGCACATATGACTATTTACGGAATACATGCCTACATTATATTTATGAATTGGAGCTAGTGTCGTATCACCCAAGGTTATGACTTTCACATGATGAATACCATCCAACAAATTACCAATCCAATGCCTACGAATTTCTCTTATATTGTCCTTGCTAAGTTACTACTCCTATCATTACTGTTGCACTTGCTACAAAGTTACTGCTATCACTGTTACCGTTACCATTGCTGCTGCTACTATTATCAAAACTATCATATTACTTTGCTACTAATCACTTTGCTGCAGATAATTAATCTCCAGGTGTGGTTGAATTGACAACTCAGTTGCTAATACTTACAAATATTCTTTGGCTCCCCTTCTGTCGAATCTATAAATTTGGGTTGAATACTCTACCCTCGAAAATTGTTGCGATCCCCTATACTTGTGGGTTATCGAGACCTTTTTCTGGCGCCGTTTCTAGGGAGCATAGCTATATTTGTTGAGTCACTTGGGATTATTAAAATTTATCACTATGAAGAATCTGAAGGATGCTAAGACTAAGATTTATCCCTCTAAAACGAGGGGAGGTAAGGAACTGCCATCCAGCTCCGCTTTAGATTCACCTTCTATTATAAGTAAACTTGCAACACCACCACATGATATCAATCTTGATATGTCGCAAGTTATTGATGATGCTACTTCTGCTATGAATGATACTTATGATGATGCTAGTACCTTGGTTGATGATGATGTGCCACTAGGTGAATTTCTTGACGAACAAATTGCTAGAGTAAGACAACATGATATTGTTGAAACTGATGATGAGCTTGATACTGAAAATATTGAAACACCTACTAGAACTAGCCCTCCTAGATGTGAATTGCCAAAAGTACCGGAAGGTTATGTTATGAATGAGAAGACAACTAGAGACATTCTTGCTTGTAAGGATAGAGATGATCTAGAGAAATTATTATGCAAGTATAAAGAAAAAATCCTTGAATGCTCGAATGCAATACGATCCTAAATTTGCTACTTCACCTATCTTTATTGCTGATAAGGATTATGAATTCGCCGTCGACCCAGAGTTGATTACTTTGGTTGAATCTAATCCTTTCCATGGTTATGAAACTGAAACTGTTGTGGCACATCTTACTAAGTTGAATGCATAGCCACCCTTTTTACTCGTGATGAGAAAACTCACTATTACTATATTCTCAAATTATTTCCATTCTCATTAAAGGGTGATGCTAAAGCTTGGTACAATAATCTTTCTCCTGGTTGTGTGCATAGTCCCCAGGATATGATTTATTACTTCTCTGAAAAATATTTCCCTGCTCATAAGAAACAAGCTGCCTTGCAGGAAATATTTTACTTCATGCAAATTGAAGAAGAGAGTCTCCCACAAGCTTTTGGGAGGCTTTGCCAATTGCTTAATGCTTTGCCTGATCATCCTCTTAAGAATAATGAAATACTTGATATCTTCTATAATGGACTAACTGATGCTTCTAGGGACTTCCTAGATAGTTGTGTTGGACTTCCATGGACTAACGTGGATCCATGGTGGGAAGGCAGATGGATTCCAGAGGAGATGGTCGAGGTATTCCTGCCTTCTATGTCTGCGTCATTCACTCAGTTCGACCTCCTCTTTCTCAGTACCTTGCTTATGCTTCTGTCTGATCAGCACCACTACTCCATTTGTGCAGTGACATGTGCTGCAGCCGTGGTGCTCTAGGCTCCAGGGACACCCCTCTGCTGATCAAATGAACAGATGCATGATGCTATCTTATTAGGGCAAACACAAAGGTTAAGTCCTATATGCACTTTATTTCTACTTGCAGACATCAAGTTCAGTCAAATATGTCATGGTTAGCTGAATGGAAAGGAAATTTTTCAGAGAAGTGGTGCCCAGATCAAGAAGCACTTTTTTAGTCGAGCCATCATTAAATTTCAAAAATTGAGACGATTCACTTATGCTTGTTGTAAAAGTTATACTTGAAAAACTGTGCCAAATTGCACTTGAAAATTGTGCATTGGTGGTGTACTTTGGTTACATTTTCTTACACTTTCAGTTTGAGTGGTGTCACAAAACTGTGCCAAATTGCGCTTGAAAATGTGTTCTGTGATGTGGTATAACACCATGCTCGAGATATCCTTAACTTCCTATTCATAAAACAAGCAAAAGCTTTGGGAGAAATATCATCTAATGTTTTGCGTTTTCATGTTAGGGGCATACTTCTACCAAATGGTATTTTTGGACGTGGCACTTAACCATTTATTTGTGACATGGCGTGCATTAATTGGTGCAAATTAGTTTATCAATTTCATTCACAAGATTTTCACGTACACATGCCTTTGCTCTTGGTGCTAGGCTAATAGGAATTATTCCCGGATTATTAATTTTAGATCTTAGGACTAAATCCAGTAAGGCTCAGAGCGGTGCCGAACAAAGAGACGTCAAGTATCCTCAGCCTAAACTAAAGATTGGGTCTGTGGCATTTTAGAGGATCTATAGTGGCGCTGATCCCCATCTTATTGCTTTAGACCGAGGAGTGGCTGTACAAGTAACGTTTTCCGCTTATAAATGCACCACAAAAATGAGCCATGAGATTTGGATGATACTTATTTGTTCAGTTATTAGTTGGATGGAGCGTGGCTTTCACCGAGCTGTAGGTACTAACCAAGGGAAAGCTCAGGTTATACCCTGCAATTCAGGCACTGTTTTTGATTGATTATTGGTTGATAGTTTTCCTTTTTATTTGTTTTGTTTTATGGAAGTTCATCACTGTACATATGAAAAAAAATGATGGATACATGGAGCATATGGTAGTATTTTTTCTCTTTTGATGTTCGGAAGATTTTGTATATTTGAACATTACTGTATTCTTGCAATGAAGATTACATTTTTTTTACAAGCCCTTAAGTTATCATCTTTGGATGAGTTGTTGGACTACCGAGAGCATGGACTTGACAATGATAGTGATGATTGGTTCAGTTCGTCAATGTGATTTATTTTGTTTTTCAGCCCAACAATCAATATTATTGGTTCAAAAACTTGTATAATGATTGAAAAAGATGTAAAATTATACAATTATTTTGGTATTTGTTTGGTGGTAGTTCAGGCGTGCGTTGCACGTGCAAACTTACTAGTATATATATATATATATTTCTAATAATAAAGCACGGATTGAAAACGCGCAGTCCTTTCTTTAGTGAATATGGGAAAACGCTTCGGTTTTACAAAAAAGACCCTACGTTTATTCGATATTCAGTCCGCGGTCCCTGATTCATCTTTTCCAAAACTCGTCCCTTTCCAGCGAAGGCAGCGACGGCGGAGCACGAGCAGGTGAGGGGCGGCGCCTTCGTCGGACGGCTAGCCGTGGCGGAGGAGAAGGCGGACGCCATAGGCGGAGGAGAAGGCGGACGCCATGGGTGCGGCTACAGACGAGGCGGAGGAGAAGGCGGACGCCGTGGGCTTGCTGCATGGCTACAGCCGAGGCGGAGGAGAAGGTGGACGCCGTGGGCGTTCATGGAGGATGGTACGCCGGCCGCCGGCGCCGGCCGCCAGTCCTCTCTGGCCTCCTCCGTGGTATCCTTCTCAACCTCCGCTGCTCCTGTCGTGATTTGGATGGAAAATTGGAGGCCGGCCGTGTCCTTCTCCAACACAAATTGATGTAGTGCCCGACCCGGATTTGATTGGCTGCTATAAGAAGCAAGGGTCCTCGGCCGGAATCTCCATCTGGTTTTGCCTTTCGACCATAATCTCCATCATCCCGTCGAAATTGCAATTTTTGACCAAACATCCAATGTCGCCGCCAAGTTCGCTGGAGGAAGAAGCGCCGAGTTCGCCGGAGGAACAAGAACGCCCGCCGAGTCCTGTGGTGGCTACACGAGAGGTATGTATCCCCTCTAAGCTACGCCACGGCGCGTTAGAGCCTGAAGTTCGTCAAAACTTGACCTGACCGTCACTGACGCCACCTTGCTGCCGCTGTTGCTGGAGATGAGCTGAATAGCAAGCTTTGGTTGCCTCTTTGCTTCCACTTCACTGCTCTTCTACTATCCGTAATTGTAAAACACCTAATACGATTCTTCAGCACTTGATACTGGTGGTCATGGTCTTCTTCTCTTACTGTTGCGAGACTTGGTTTTAGTTAGTAATCTTGAGATCAACGTGTACTCGTGGATTGCTTAGATGGAGGACCACTGTTGGTTTTGTACCTAGATGCGATTGTGAATCATGTACGGTTCAATTCAGATTCATGTGGTATTTTTCCTAAATTTGTGCCTGCTACTGTTGGTCTTAACTATGAATAATGATTTTTGCAACTGTAGGAGAATTTCTTTGCCGCATCACAAGAAAAACAATTTGAAACAGAGAACTGTACTGAACCTTCTAATTATTGTATGAACTTGCTTCACTTAATTTGAACTGCATACATAAGCTACTTTGCTCATGCATGCATCGATACTATTGTGTATAAAGCATGCTTATGTATCTCAGTATGGCTCATAAATTTGTGTGCCTAAGATGACGATCTCAAAGACCATATTTTTTTCATGCTTTTATGATGTTAAAATGTTTTCGACTCCCCTGTTGTAGTTACTATTTCTGTCCCCTTGCTCGATTATGCTTTTTCTTCAGTTAACAATTAGCTTTGCAGAATATAGATATGCTAGCTGCACCTAGGTTATGCTTTTTCTTCAGTTAAGAATTAGCTTTGCAGAATAGATATGCTAGCTGCACCTAGCAAAACAGGATTAGGATGTGTAAACAAATTTCCTCTCTGTAGTTTCTGGGGTTACAGACCCATGTTTTTTGCTTAGTAACTAATTTTGTTTTTGTCCTGGTAGCATGTTTATAAGTGCCCCATATAAAGTATATGTACATATTTTGTGCTAAATCAATGTCTCAATTTGTCAAAACTGCATTACAGTTGCTCAAGACCTATATGCAAATGTTTGTGTGGAGCTAACTACTCTAGGCATGTGGCCAGTGTGTATCTGCATATTTTTCAGTAGAATTAAGTGCCTGGTGCCACTTGAGAGAATAAAAGAATGATCAGCTATTTTTTTCACAGTTATGATTTAGTCAACACTGATGTCTGTCTGCAAAAAGCTTATTTTGATTTGGAGTTGATTTTTTTTCAGGCCCTTAAGATGAGTAATGAACATCCGTTGAGCCGTCCAATGTTGCCTGTGGCAACTACACCGGAGGTATGAATCCCCTTCATATTAGTTTGCATATGTGAGCCCTGGTACATGTACAATGCGTCTATTACTGTGACACTTTTCTCCATATATACCTTGTAATACTTTGTTTTATCTAATAGAAGCTGGGTGTTTTCCCTTCTGTCAGGGAAAGAAAATTTAGAAGAGCATGAAGTACATGCTCATTTTCGTATATATTTTGGGATCATTGCATAGTGAGGAACATTAAGGTTATACTTAAAAGATGAGAGCATATTCTTCAAGCTGAGAAGTAAACTAGAATTGCCAAGAATCACAATCATCATAGTTATCAGCCATGCAAGAAATCAAATGCCATGTCTAAAAGTTCAACTCAAAGAACTAAGAACAAATAGGACTGCTTTTTTAGGTAACTGTGCATTTTGATGTAATAAGCCTAGACAACGGTCTGTATATCAGAAAACTTGGTTTTGGAGTGATTGATCTCCATGTAATTCAAATATATAGTGGCATAATTCGCATTACTATTCCCTGATCTTCCTCCTTGCCGAATTTATGATTGTCTTATACTATATCTGTCGACTTCGCAGCCATCGTCTCCTTTGACTTCACCGCCATCGTCTCCATCGACTTCGCCGCAAGACAATCTGCCACCGCCTCCGCCGATTTTGCCGGAAGACCATCAGCCGTCGCCTAGACCTACTTTGAGGTACTTTTGAAGCATCTGATGGGTCTCATATGTTTGTCAAATCGTCAATTTACTACAGCAAATATAGCTATTGCCGACAGTAGACTATATTTCACTGACAAGCAACGCATCATGCACTCCTACATAAATGGATTTTGTTTGTACTTGAAAGAAGCAGAGTAAATTCGTAAGGAGTGTTTAGTAGTTCAGTACATAGGTGACCAGAACAAAAGTAGTTCACAAATAAGTGATGGACGGGTCTCAATTATATTCAACAGGGCATGATGTTTACGAAAAATTACTGCTCACTGTATTTTGACAACTAGAAAAATGCAGTTCTGTTTGAGAATGTAAATGTAGGAAAAAAAATTAGGTTCTGCGCTGAGTCCGCGGGTCTCACAAAGATGTAGGATAAATAAAATGTCAAAAAGATCATATTAATTCTCATGTAATGGATCATAATGTGTGTCTTGAACTTTCCTGTTTTTATGGTTTTGCAGCCTAGAATATTTTGACATGCGCATATATAGCTACTTAATCAACAGAGTTCCTTTATGCTGTGTGGTAGACCACATTTGCTGATATGATTTACTTTCTCATTCTAGAACTTTTAAACATGCACATATGTATTGGTAAATTTTATCTCTATATACTTTTGCCTTCTACATACTGGATTGTAATATTTTCATCTCCTTTAAACAAAGCTACTGTCAGATGATGCTTCTAATGGTTGGAGGTTTACCTTTTATTTTTGTTCTGATTGCAGAAAATAGATGACAGCACTGTAACTTAATATTACACAGAACATTGAAGAGGACTTTGATAACCGACCTTCAAAAAAAGAAAAAAATTCTGAATCAAGTGTTCTGGAGCCATCACCTATGTCACCAACTATGTCAACATGTACTCCAGTTTCTGAGTGTTTTGAATCGATTGTGCCAAAATCAGATAATCAGATAGATTGTGGTCCATTGCCATCACCTCCATCCCCATCTAGCTCGACATTATCAAGAACATCGGTCGAGCCGTACAATGGCGCCTGCAGCGGTTACACCAGAGGTATTTATCCCCTTGATGAAAGCTAATCACTGGATGTAATCCCCTGTTTTAGTTGTTGTTTCTGTCCTGGTTATACAGGCAGTTTTCAACAGCAGCAGACTAGCATGCCCAGTCTGAACTTTTAGAATGTTTTCCCAGTTCATGTTCAACTTTGATCCTTTTTCCAGTTAAAGTTCCAAGCAACTTTCCTGTGTGAATCTGACAATCTCACTGAAATTTGTGTTTCATTGTGTATATTCAGCCTATCGAGTCGAGTTTCAGACTGATCGTAAACAGACCTCGGTTTAAGCTGTGATGCTAATTTGATTTGTGTGCTGCACCATCATCCATATCTTCGATTTCAAGCAGTTCCATGGCAAATCAAATACATTTTTTTCTTTATTTATGACAACACATATTTGACAGGTTAAAGCATGTACTATTGTGCATACTGAAGTGTAACAAGCCTTTCCCAGTAGCAAAACTGAGTATGATACCATGTTCTGAATTTATGATTTCGCAAGTAAGATGACATACAACTGAGTATGTTGTTCTGAATTTGATATGAGTGTTCTGCACAAATATTTCTCATGTTCAACTGATTTCGAACTGATGTATCTGAGTGTCTGATACCCTGTGATAAAATATTGAAGTTATGTACATGTTGATAGTGGTTATCAAGCAAAGAGATAGTTCCCTAAAATGTTATTAGTTATCGCAAGAAGTTGATTCATTTACTTTTTTTGTGGGGGAAGTTGATTCATTTACTAATGTAGTAAGGGGCACAAACTAATTTTGTACATATACCTTGAAAAATTCACTTGCATGTTTTTATAGTCGTCTCCTGCATATGGACGGGTGTGCATGATCTTTTTTCTAAGTTCATGTATTTTCAGGTACCTACTCTTGCTACGATCCATGGCTTACGTACTGTACTTCTATAGATCCTTTTTGGCATAATGAGCTATGTGCAGGCTCTCCATTTTGGCTATATTCATTTTCCGTAACAATGCATGAATTCGAATATCATTTTGATATTCCCTTGCGTTGATCCAAGTTCGCTCAGAAATCTATGGATGCAAAAACAAGCCAGCTGTTGTCTTGCGTACATTTACGGGACCTTTATTGCGTACATTTACGATATCATTTTTATACAGTAGAGCAACACTGATGCAAAGTTAGAACAAGGCTATGTACTAGCGTCAGTAGAAATGTCCTGTAATACATACTATAAAAAAAACAAGCCAGCTGTTGTCGTGTGTAAATTTACGGGGCCTTTATTGGGTTCTATGCAATGTTTTAAATAGCGGGCTATGCCAAATAGTGGTGGACCTCAAAATCAGCTATAGCGGAGCTATAGCGGGATGTTTGTACATGAGACCATTTAGCGGCACCTTGCTGAAAAGGCTATAGCAAGGCTGTAGCGGGGCTATAGCCGGCTATTTAAAACTATGGTTCTATGAACAACAAATGGAACAGAATTTACATAAGATTACATATAAGAGTTACTGCCATGGGATGTTTCTAGAACCCATTGAGAGAAATTGAGAGGAGGCTGCTACTATGTGCTTGCATATGCTGCTGTTGCTGCGTGTTGTTTTGCCAGAGAATTAAGAAAGAAGTAGAGAGAAAGTGAGAGGGATCGAGACCCTGCTGCTATTCGTGTTTCTGATTGATTATACTTGGCTGCCGTAGCAATTTATACAGTGTTCGATTGTTAGATTTTGTTTAGTAACCACTACTACTTGCTAGAGAGAAGGGAGGGGACGTGTATTGCTTCATGTCGCTAGATGTGAGTGCTTTTGTGTTTTGGGGCTTTCACTGTTTTTTCTAGAACCCATGGAGAGGCCAAGAGAGCCGGCCGGAGGGGAGACGAGATGAGGAGCTCAGCTGGCGTCGGTGCAGTTTAGGCTGGACTTAAAATGTAGGCCAAATGTCAATGGACAAAGCCCAAAAAATAGTGTAAAAGAATTACAAATAAAATATAATATTCAAAAAAAGATAACATCGCCATAAAAATGATACCATTTAAAAAAATATTCTCGATTAAAAAAAACACCTTATGAAAGTAAAAAAAAATCATGTTTTTTTGAACAACAAAAAACAAAGTTGATTGATAAAAACATTTGTGTTTTTCAAATGAAATGAAAGTGCGGAGCTGAAATAGGTAATGGTGAACATTGTTAGGGTACGCCCAAATTTCATCGTACAAAAAAAATACTTAGTGTAATCTTATTTATACATTTGTAAAAATTGGATTAAAAATGTTGCATAATGACACGTGGAGCAGGTTATATTTCATTTCTAGCCCGGTGCAACGCACGGACATTTGTCCTAGTTGCTATCAATTTTGTAAAGTTTTGTTGATAAAGTTTTATGGACTATAAATTTCAGAATTTTTGTTCATAGGAAAAACATGAGTATCTTTAGGAAGTTTGCTTCCAAGAAGAAATCTAAGGGAGTGATTGGTGAGTCATTTGATAGTGATATCCGCACCCGGAGATTGGCGGAGATACGGCCGTGTGTTGGGGAACGTTGCAGAAAACAAAAATTTTCCTACGGTTTCACCAAGATCCATCTATGAGTTCATCTAGCAACGACTGATCAGATTGCATCTACATACCTTTGTAGATCACGCGCGGAAGCGTTCAAAGAACGGGGATGAGGAAGGTGTACTCGACGTGATCCAAATCACCGGAGATCCTAGCGCCGAACGGACGGCACATCCGTGTTCAACACACGTACGGTCAGCGTAACGTCTCCTTCTTCTTGATCCAGCAAGAGGGAAGGAGAGGTTGAGGAAGATGGCTCCAGCAGCAGCACGACGGCGTGGTGGTGATGGAGCTGCAGTACTCCGTCAGGGCTTCGCCAAGCACTATGGAGGAGGAGGAGGTGTTGGAGAGGGAGAAGGAGGCAACCAAAGGCGTGGGAGAAAAGCCCTCCTTCCCCCACTATATATAGGAGGGCCAGGGGGGGCGCCGGCCCTAGGAGATCCAATCTCCTAGGGTGGGGCGGCGGCCAAGGGGGGTTTCCCTCCCCCCCAAGGCACCTAGGGGTGCCTTCCCCCATTGGGACTCTTCCCTCTTGAAACCCTAGGCGCATGGGCCTCTTGGGGCTGGTGCCCTTGGCCCATGTAGGCCAAGGCGCACCCCCTACAGCCCATGTGGCCCCCCGGGACAGGTGGCCCCACCCGGTGGACCCCCGGGCTTTCGGTGGTCCCGGTACAATACCGATGACCCCGAAACTTGTCCCGATGGCCGAAATAGGACTTCCCATATATAAATCTTTACCTCCGGACCATTCTGGAACTCCTCGTGACGTCCGGGATCTCATCCGGGACTCCAAACAACATTCGGGTTACTGCATATACATATCCCTACAACCCTAGTGTCACCGAACCTTAAGTGTGTAGACCCTACGGGTTCGGGAGATATGTAGACATGACCGAGATGACTCTCCGGTCAATAACCAACAGCGGGATCTGGATACCCATGTTGGCTCCCACATACTGCACGATGATCTCATCGGATGAACCACGATGTCGAGGATTCAAGCAACCCTGTATGCAATTCCCTTTGTCAATCGGTATGTTACTTGCCTAAGATTCGATCGTCGGTATCCCAATACCTCGTTCAATCTCGTTACCGGCAAGTCACTTTACTCGTTCCGTAATGCATGATCCCATAACTAGACACTTGGTCACTTTGAGCTCATTATGATGATGCATTACCGAGTGGGCCCAGTGATACCTCTCCGTCATACGGAGTGACAAATCCCAGTCTTGATCCGTGTCAACCCAACAGACACTTTCGGAGATACCTGTAGTGCACCTTTATAGTCACCCAGTTACGTTGTGACGTTTGGTACACCCAAAGCACTCCTACGGTATCCGGGAGTTACACGATCTCATGGTCAAAGGAAAAGATACTTGACATTGGAGAAGCTCTAGCAAACGAACTACACGATCTTGCGCTATGCTTAGGATTGGGTCTTGTCCATCACATCATTCTCCTAATGATGTGATCCCGTTATCAATGACATCCAATGTCCATAGCCAGGAAACCATGACTATCTGTTGATCAACGAGCTAGTCAACTAGAGGCTTACTAGGGACATGTTGGTGTCTTTTATTCACACATGTATTACGATTTCCGGATAATACAATTATAGCATGAATAAAGACAATTATCATGAACAAAGAAATATAATAATAATGCTTTTATTATTGCCTCTAGGGCATATTTCCAACAGTCTCCCACTTGCACTAGAGTCAATAATCTAGTTACATTGTGATGAATCGAACACCCATGGAATTCTGGTGTTGATCATGTTTTGCCCTAGGGAGAGGTTTAGTCAACGGATCTGCCACATTCAGGTCCGTATGTACTTTACAAATCTCTATGTCTCCATCTTGAACATTTTCATGAATGGAGTTGAAGCGACGCTTGATGTGCCTTGTCTTCTTGTGAAACCTGGGCTCCTTGGCAAGTGCAATAGCTCCAGTGTTGTCACAAAAGAGTTTGATTGGCCCCGACGCATTGGGTATGACTCCTAGGTCGGTGATGAACTCCTTCACCCATATTGCTTCATGTGCTGCCTCCGAGGCTGCCATGTACTCCGCTTCACATGTAGATCCCGCCACGACGCTCTGCTTGCAGCTGCACCAGCTCACTGCTCCACCATTCAACATATACACGTATCTGGTTTGTGACTTAGAGTCATCCAGATCTGTGTCGAATCTAGCGTCGACGTAACCCTTTACGACGAGCTCTTCGTCACCTCCATAAACGAGAAACATGTCCTTTGTCCTTTTCAGGTACTTCAGGATATTCTTGACCGCTGTCCAGTGTTCCTTGCCGGGATTACTTTGGTACCTTCCTACCAAACTTACGACAAGGTTTACATCAGGTCTGGTACACAGCATGGCATACATAATAGATCCTATGGCTGAAGCATAGGGGATGACACTCATCTCTTCTTTATCTTTTGCCGTGGTCGGGCATTGAGCCGAGCTCAATCTCACACCTTGCAAAACAGGCAAGAACCCTTTCTTGGACTGATCCATTTTGAACTTCTTCAAAATCTTATCAAGGTATGTGCTTTGTGAAAGACCTATGAGGCGTCTTGATCTATCTCTATAGATCTTGATGCCTAATATATAAGCAGCTTCTCCAAGGTCCTTCATTGAAAAACTCTTATTCAAGTAGGCCTTGATGCTGTCCAAGAGTTCTATATCATTTCCCATCAAAAGTATGTCATCCACATATAGTATGAGAAATGCTACAGAGCTCCCACTCACTTTCTTGTAAACGCGGGCTTCTCCATAAGTCTGCGTAAACCCAAACGCTTTGATCATCTCATCAAAGCGAATGTTCCAACTCCGAGATGCTTGCACCAGCCCATAAATCGAGCGTTGGAGCTTGCACACCTTGTTAGCATTCTTAGGATCGACAAAACCTTCCGGCTGCATCATATACAACTCTTCCTTAAGGAAACCATTAAGGAATGCCGTTTTAACGTCCATTTGCCATATCTCATAATCGTAGAATGCGGCAATTGCTAACATGATTCGGACGGACTTTAGCTTCGCTACCGGTGAGAAAGTCTCATCGTAGTCAACTCCTTGAACTTGTCGATAACCCTTAGCGACAAGCCGAGCTTTATAGATGGTCACATTACCATCCGTGTCTGTCTTCTTCTTAAAGATCCATTTATTTTCTATGGCTCGCCGCTCAACGGGCAAGTCAGTCAAAGTCCATACTTCGTTTTCATACATGGATCCTATCTCGGATTTCATGGCTTCTAGCCATTTGTCGGAATCCGGGCCCGCCATCGCTTCTTCATAGTTTGAAGGTTCACTGTTATCTAACAACATGATTTCCAAGACAGGGTTGCCGTACCACTCTGGTGCGGAACGTGTCCTTGTGGACCTTTGAATTTCAGCACGAGCTTGATCAGAAGTATCTTGATCATTATCATTAACCTCCTCTCTAGTCGGTGCAGGCACCTCAGGAACATTTTCTTGAGTTGCGCCATTTTTCGGTTCAAGAGGTAATACTTCATCAAGTTCTACTTTCCTCCCACTTACTTCTTTCGAGAGAAACTCTTTCTCCAGAAAGAGTCCGTTCTTGGCAACAAATATCTTGCCTTCGGATCTTAGGTAGAAGGTATACCCAATGGTTTCCTTAGGGTATCCTATGAAGACGCATCTTTCCGACTTGGGTTCGAGCTTTTCAGGTTGAAGTTTCTTGACATAAGCATCGCATCCCCAAACTTTTAGAAACAACAGCTTAGGTTTCTTGCCAAACCATAATTCATACGGTGTCGTCTCAACGGATTTAGACGGAGCCCTATTTAAAGTGAATGTAGCTGTCTCTAGAGCGTATCCCCAAAATGATAGCGGTAAATCGGTAAGAGACATCATAGACCGCACCATATCCAATAGAGTGCGATTACGACGTTCAGATACACCGTTACGCTGAGGTGTTCCAGGCGGCGTGAGTTGTGAAACGATTCCACATTTCTTTAAGTGTGTGCCAAATTCGTGACTCAAGTATTCTCCTCCACGATCTGATCGTAGAAACTTGATTTTCCTGTCACGTTGATTCTCAACCTCACTCTGAAATTCCTTGAACTTTTCAAAGGTTTCAGACTTGTGTTTCATTAAGTAGACATACCCATATCTACTCAAGTCATCAATGAGGGTGAGAACATAACGATAGCCACCGCGAGCTTCAACACTCATTGGACCGCACACATCAGTATGTATGATTTCCAATAAGTTGGTTGCTCGCTCCATTGTTCCTGAGAACGGAGTCTTGGTCATCTTACCCATGAGGCATGGCTCGCGCGTGTCAAATGATTCATAATCAAGAGACTCTAAAAGTCCATCTGCATGGAGCTTCTTCATGCGTTTGACACCTATGTGACCAAGGCGGCAGTGCCACAAGTATGTGGGACTATCATTATCAACCTTACATCTTTTGGTACTCACACTATGAATATGTGTAGCATTACGCTCGAGATTCATTAAGAATAAACCATTGACCATTGGAGCATGACCATAAAACATATCTCTCATATAAATAGAACAACCATTATTCTCGGATTTAAATGAGTAGCCATCTCGTATTAAACGAGATCCTGAAACAATGTTCATGCTCAAACTTGGCACTAAATAACAATTATTGAGGTTTATAACTAATCCCGTAGGTAAATGTAGAGGTAGCGTGCCGACGGCGATCACATCGACCTTGGAACCATTCCCGACGCGCATCGTCACCTCGTCCTTCGCCAGTCTCGGTTTATTCCGCAGCTCCTGCTGTGAGTTACAAATATGAGCAACGGCACCGGTATCAAATACCCAGGAGTCACTACGAGTACTGGTAAGTTACACATCAATTACATGTATATCAAATATACCTTTGGTGTTGCCGGCCTTCTTGTCCGCTAAGTATTTGGGGCAGTTCCGTTTCCAGTGACCCTTCCCTTTGCATAAAAGCACTCCGTCTTAGGCTTGGGTCCATTCTTTGACTTCTTCCCGGCAGCTTTCTTGCCAGGCGCGGCAACTTCCTTGCCGTCCTTCTTGGAGTTATTTTTACCCTTGCCCTTCTTGAACTTAGTGGTTTTATTCACCATCAACACTTGATGTTCCTTCTTGACTTCTACCTCTGCTGATTTCAGCATAGCAAATACTTCAGGAATGGTCTTTTCCATCCCCTGCATATTGAAGTTCATCACAAAGCTCTTGTAGCTTGGTGGAAGCGACTGGAGGATTCTGTCAATGACCGCGTCATCCGGGAGATTAACTCCCAGCTGAGTCAAGCGGTTATGTAACCCAGACATAGTGAGTATGTGCTCACTGACAGAACTATTTTCCTCCATCTTACAGCTGAAGAATTTGTCGGAGACTTCATATCTCTCGACCCGGGCATGAGCTTGGAAAACCATTTTCAGCTCTTCGAACATCTCATATGCTCCATGTCTCTCAAAACGCTTTTGGAGCCCCGGCTCTAAGCTGTAAAGCATGCCACACTGAACGAGGGAGTAGTCATCAGCACGTGTCTGCCAAGCGTTCATAACGTCTTGGTTCTGTGGGACAGGTGGATCACCTAGCAGTGCTTGTAGGACATAATCTTTCTTGGCAGCTATGAGGATGATCCTCAGGTTTCGGACCCAGTCCGTGTAGTTGCTGCCATCGTCTTTCAGCTTGGTTTTCTCTAGGAACGCGTTGAAGTTGAGGACTACGTTGGCCATTTGATCTACAAGACATATTGTAAAGTTTTAGACTAAGTTCATGATAATTAAGTTCATCTAATCAAATTATTAATGAACTCCCACTCATATTAGACATCCCTCTAGTCATCTAAGTGTTACACGATCCGAGTCGACTAGGCCGTGTCCGATCGTCACGTGAGACGGACTAGTCATCGTCGGTGAACATGTTCATGTTGATCGTATCTTCCATACGACTCATGTTCGACCTTTCGGTCTCTGTGTTCCGAGGCCATGTCTGTACATGCTAGGCTCGTCAAGTTAACCCTAAGTGTTTTGCATGTGTAAAACTGTCTTACACCCGTTGTATGTGAACGTAAGGATCTATCACACCCGATCATCACGTGGTGCTTCGAAACGACGAACTTTAGCAACGGTGCATAGTTAGGGGAGAACACTTCTTGAAATTGTTGTAAGGGATCATCTTATTTACTACCGTCGTTCTAAGTAAAAAAGATGCAAAACATGATAAACATCAAATGCAATCAAATAGTAATAGACATGATATGGCCAATATCACATAGCTCCTTTGATCTCCATCTTGGGGCTCCATGATCATCTTGTCACCGGCATGACACCATGATCTCCATCATCGTGTCTCCATGAAGTTGCTCGCCAACTATTACTTCTACTACTATGGCTAACACGTTTAGCAATAATTTACATGGCGTTTCTCAATGACTCACAGGTCATACAAAAATAAAGACAACTTCTATGGCTCCCGCCGGTTGTCATACTCATCGACATGCAAGTCGTGATTCTTATTACAATGGCATGAACAACTCATACATCACATATATATCATTCATCATTCATCACAACTTTGGCCATATCATATCACAAAGCACTTGCTGCAAAAACAAGTTAGACGTCCTCTAATTGTTGTTGCAAGTTTTACGTGGCTGAAGTAGGGTTCTAGCAAGAACGTTTTCTTACCTACGTGAAAGCCACAACGTGATTTGTCAACTTCTATTTACCCTTCATAAGGACCCTTTTCATTGAATCCGCTCCAACTAAAGTAGGAGAGACAGACACCCGCCAGCCACCTTATGCATCTTGTGCATGTTAGTCGGTGGAACCGGTCTCACGTAAGCGTACGTGTAAGGTTGGTCCGGGCCGCTTCATCCCACAATACCATTGAAGCAAGATAAGACTAGTAACGGCAAGAAAGTTGACAACATCTACGCCCACAACAAATTGTGTTCTACTCGCGCAAGAAGAACTACGCATAGACCTAGCTCATGATGCCACTGTTGGGGAACGTTGCAGAAAACAAAAATTTTCCTAAGGTTTCACCAAGATCCATCTATGAGTTCATCTAGCAACGACTGATCAGATTGCATCTACATACCTTTGTAGATCACGCGCGGAAGCGTTCAAAGAACGGGGATGAGGAAGGTGTACTCGACGTGATCCAAATCACCGGAGATCCTAGCGCCGAACGGACGGCACCTCCGTGCTCAACACACGTACGGTCAGCGTAACGTCTCCTTCTTCTTGATCCAGCAAGAGGGAAGGAGAGGTTGAGGAAGATGGCTCCAGCAGCAGCACGACGGCGTGGTGGTGATGGAGCTGCAGTACTCCATCAGGGCTTCGCCAAGCACTATGGAGGAGGAGGAGGTGTTGGAGAGGGAGAAGGAGGCAACCAAAGGCGTGGGAGAAAAGCCCTCCTTCCCCCACTATATATAGGAGGGCCAAGGGGGGGGGCGCCGGCCCTAGGAGATCCAATCTCCTAGGGTGGGGCGGCGGCCAAGGGGGGTTTCCCTCCCCCCCAAGGCACCTAGGGGTGCCTTCCCCCATTGGGACTCTTCCCTCTTGAAACCCTAGGCGCATGGGCCTCTTGGGGCTGGTGCCCTTGGCCCATGTAGGCCAAGGCGCACCCCCTACAGCCCATGTGGCCCCCCGGGACAGGTGGCCCCACCCGGTGGACCCCCGGGACCCTTCCGGTGGTCCCGGTACAATACCGATGACCCCGAAACTTGTCCCGATGGCCGAAATAGGACTTCCCATATATAAATCTTTACCTCTGGACCATTCCGGAACTCCTCGTGACGTCCGGGATCTCATCCGGGACTCCGAACAACATTTGGGTTACTGCATATACATATCCCTACAACCCTAGCGTCACCGAACCTTAAGTGTGTAGACCCTACGGGTTCGGGAGATATGTAGACATGACCGAGACGACTCTCCGGTCAATAACCAACAGCGGGATCTGGATACCCATGTTGGTTCCCACATACTCCACGATGATCTCATCGGATGAACCACGATGTCGAGGATTCAAGCAACCCCGTATGCAATTCCCTTTGTCAATCGGTATGTTACTTGCCTGAGATTCGATCGTTGGTATCCCAATACCTCGTTCAATCTCGTTACCGGCAAGTCACTTTACTCGTTCCGTAATGCATGATCTCGTGACCAGACACTTGGTCACTTTGAGCTCATTATGATGATGCATTACCGAGTGGGCCCAGTGATACCTCTCCGTCATATGGAGTGACAAATCCCAGTCTCGATCCGTGTCAACCCAACAGACACTTTCGGAGATACCTGTAGTGCACCTTTATAGTCACCCAGTTACGTTGTGACGTTTGGTACACCCAAAGCACTCCTACGGTATCCGGGAGTTACACGATCTCATGGTCAAAGGAAAAGATACTTGACATTGGAAAAGCTCTAGCAAACGAACTACACGATCTTGCGCTATGCTTAGGATTGGGTCTTGTCCATCACATCATTCTCCTAATGATGTGATCCCGTTATCAATGACATCCAATGTCCATAGCCAGGAAACCATGACTATCTGTTGATCAACGAGCTAGTCAACTAGAGGCTTACTAGGGACATGTTGGTGTCTGTTATTCACACATGTATTACGATTTCCGGATAATACAATTATAGCATGAATAAAGACAATTATCATGAACAAGAAATATAATAATAATGCTTTTATTATTGCCTCTAGGGCATATTTCCAACACCGTGCGAATGGCCGCACCCCATTCATGGAAGGGGTCGGAATCCTTCAAGAGTTTGCACAATATGCTGCTCATGTTGGCCTCACCGACTTCATCGCAGCTGAATGCGAACAGTATCATCTCCTGAAAAACACCTTTGTGCAAAGTTTTAATTTCCTTCCTATGAATAATCCTCCTGAGGTCAGTTTAATTTATATGTTGAACCCCATCAGATACCGCTTACTGAATTTTGTGAAATATGCTTGCTTCCTTCTGATGGTAGTTTGGTAGAGCCTAGAACTGCAGAGTTTGGAAGCTTTTATCGTACTCTGACAGTAGGTGATGAGAGAGGGGTGTCGAGTATCACCGTCGCTGGCTTGCATTTTCTTGCTGTTTATTATTTTACTCTTTTCATTGCAAAATGCTTGCTTGCTAGAGACAAGGTGGGTGCACTCAGTTCCCTAGACCTTGTTGTTTTACGTCGTGCACTTGAAGGCGACAACACTTATAGCTTGGGAGCTATTGTGGCACGTCGCCTCCACATTAATAAATCCAAGGGTAAAATACATGGGGGTATTTATGCCACTCGGTTGGCGGCTCGCTTTAACATTCATATACGCTTGGATGATTATCCTTTGCCCAAGGTTTACCTAGATCACGCGGCCATGGAACATCACCAGTTTATTGATGCTGATTACCCTAACATCCCTCTTCTGTATAACCTGGTTTTTAGTGTGAGAACTCATGAATATTATTTCATTGCCTGCGCCTGCTTTGTTTGATCCTATTTCCAGGGGTGGATACAGGATTATGCCTGCAGATATCGTCGCCTACCAGAATAACCAGGCTGCAGCAGAGGAGGAGCCTCAGCAGTGGGAGCCACAGGTGCCCGCTCCTCAACAGTTCAACATGGGACCCCATGATTTCTTTGACTACTTGCCGATTACCAAGTTAGGCCAAAAGCCTAAACTTGGGGGAGTACGTATTTCCATCGATATTACATTCATGTTCACACATTTCATTATAGTTGTCGGTGTCCACACTTTTTCATTGTATTATCCATGTTAAATTTATTTTCTCGCTTTCTTCTTGTGTGTTTGAAAAACTTGAGAAAATACTAAAATATTTCCTGCTTCCTTTTTGTTTGTCTTTCTAGAGTAGTTAGATGTAGCATTGAAAGAAAACCCAAAAAGATTTCCTTGTTCTTCTTTTGCTTGTTGGGAGCTTTCCCGTGTAAATAGTTTTTCTCGTTTTTGCTTTTCCTTTTTATTTGCTTGTTCAAGAAAACCAAAAACTCCAACAATATTTCAGTGTGTTTCTCTGAATTTCTTTTCTTTTTATTTAGTCTCACCGAGGAGAAGACCACGATGAAAATGTTGAGTGGCTCTCATATGCACTATTGTTAATCTAACAAAGAGCTCATATTTCCCTGTCTTCTCCTGTTGAATAAAATGTTTGCAGATTCCAGCTTAGTCTACGGTACTCTTGCACTATTATTTTCACAACGTTCGGTTGTGCAAGTGAAAGGCAATAATGACGATATTTGATGAACTGGTCGTGGCAGAGAGAAACGGGTATGAACTCGACTTGTTCTGTTTTTTGTAAATACGTTTAACCTAGTATCCATGATTCAGCCCATTATGATTAAACATGTTTGCAATGACAATTAGAGATTATAGTTTCTCATGCCATGCATAAGTAGCTAGGGGTGGATAATGATTTATCTTGGATATCAACATTGCGTTAAAATGATTGTGATGTAGTATGATGATTTCGTATCCTCCTCTGAATGTTCGAGTGGCTTGACTTGGCACATGTTCATGCATGTAGTTGAATCAAAACCAACATAGCCTCTATGATATTTATGTTCATGGTGTTCATATCCTACTCATGCTAGTGTCCAATGTTACTTATGCATAATGCATGTTCATGGCCATTGTTGCTCTCTAGCTGGCCGCTTCTCAAAATATTTGCTAGCCTTCGCCAGTACTATAAGTGGAAATTCTGCTTGTACATCCAAAACCTTAAACCCAAGTTATTCCAGATGAGTCCACCATACCTACCTATATGCGGTATTACCATGCTGTCTAAAGTAAATTTGCATGTGTCATCCCTAAAAACTTCAAAAATATATCCTTTTTGTGTGCCTGGATCGTTCATGGAACGACAGGAGGTAGTCGGTATCTTCCTTGCTAAGAAGGTTATTCTCAGGATGAGTGTTTATTCACTCACCATCGCACGAGAAAAGGGCGGTAATAGGGATGCCCAGTCCCAAATTTCAAAAAGAATTGATCTTTCAAATAATCAAACAAAAAATCCAACGGAGTCATAACCTTTACTTTATCGCTTGGGAACCGCCACTAGTGTGCTTAGCATGGAAGATATTGATAACTGATGGTCGTGAAGTAAACAAGAAGGGTGCATGTCTCAAAATATCATTTACCTCTGTTGTAAAAACTTGAGCTCTGGCACCTCTGCAAATCACTGCTTCCCTCTGTGAAGGGACTATCTATTTACTTTTATGTTGTGTCATCACCTTCTAAAATAAGCACTAGAACTTGAGAGCACTGCTGTCATGCTGATGCATTGTGTGTAGCTAATGTTGGGTGCATCATGACTGGATCTTTTCTACCATGAATTACAATGTTTAGTCGCTGCTTGAACTTTGGAGGTGCTCTGCATTTATGTTTTGCAGTCTCAGAAAGGGCTACCGAGATACCACTATTGTCATATTCTATCATGGTTGTTTTGATAATGTGTTGCTGTTTGAGATATCTTATTATTGCTCGCTAGCTGATTATATCATTGATATGAGTTAATATAATTTTTAAGAGTTATTGTCGGCATGGTTAGTTATAATATTGGCTGAAAACATGGGTGTTGTTTAAGCTTATTTATGCAAACAAGAGCAAAAGAGTTCGTAAAAGTTTTTCTTTTTCAATTTCAGTTTATCAACTGAATTGCTTGAGGACAAGCAAAGGTTTAAGCTTGGGGAAGTTGGTACGTCTCCGACGTATCTACTTTTCCTAACTCTTTTCCTCTTTTTTTGGACTCTAATTTGCATGATTTGAATGAAACTAACCCCAGACTGACGTTGTTTTCAGTAGAACTACCATGGCGTTGTTTTTTTGCAGAAATAAAAGTTCTCGGAATGGAACAAAAGTTTGCGAGGATTTTTACACAATAAAAGAGAATTTCTGGAGTTAGGAACCATCGGAGGGGGCACCTAGGACGGCACAACCCACTAGGGCGCACCCCCCGCCCTCCAGGCGCGCCCAGGTGTGTTGTCCCCACCTGGTGGCCCCGCAGACCCTGAAACCAATGCTATAAAATCACATATTTCCAGAAAAAAATTAGGAAGAAAGAATTATCGCGTTCCATGAGATGGAGCCGCCGTCACCTCCTGTTCTTCATCGGGAGGCCAGATATGGAGTCTGTTTGGGGCTCCGGAGAGGGGGATCTTCGATCTTCATCATCACCAACCCTTCTCCATCGCCAATTCCATGATGCTCCCCACCGGGAGTGAGTAATTCCTTCGTAGGCTCACTGGTCGGTGAGGAGTTGGATGAGATTCATCATGTAATCTAGTTAGTTTTGTTAGGGCTTAAGCCCTAGTATCCACTATGTTCTGAGATTGATGTTGCTATGACTTTGCCATGCTTAATGCTTGTCACTTTGGGCCCGGGTGCCATGATTTCAGATCTGAACTGTTTATGTTATCACCATTATATCCATGTTGTAGATCCGATCTTGCAAGTTATAGTCACCTACTGCGTGTTATGATCTGGCAACCCCGGAGTGACAATAGTCGAGACCACTCTCGATGATGACCGTAGTTTGAGGAGTTCATGTATTCACCGTGTGTTAATTCTTTGTTCTGGTTCTCTATTAAAAGGAGACCTTAATATCCCTTAGTTTCCTATTGGACCTCGTTGCCATGGGAGGGTAGGACAAAAGATGTCATGCAAGTTATTTCCATAAGCACGTATGACTATTTACGGAATACATGCCTACGTTATATTTATGAACTAGAGCTAGTGCCGTATCGCCCTAGGTTATGACTGTCACATGATGAATATCATCCAACAAATTACCGATCCAGTGCCTACGAATTTCTCTTATATTGTCCTTGCTAAGTTACTACTGCTATCATTACTGCTGCACTTGCTACAAAGTTACAGCTATTACTGTTACCGTTACCATTGCTGCTACTACTATTATTAAAACTATCATATTACTTTGCTACTAAACACTTTGCTGCAGATAAATAATTTCCAGGTGTGGTTGAATTGATAACTCAGTTGCTAATACTTACAAATATTCTTTGGCTCCCCTTGTATTGAATCTATAAATTTGGGTTGAATACTCTACCCTCGAAAACTATTGCAATCCCCTATACTTGTGGGTTATCAAAGAGCAGGTTACAAAAGCCGGCAATGCATCAGATTAGGAGCAATCAGTTACAGAAGCAAAATCTAATGCAAGCATGAGAGAGAAAGGCATGGGTGATATCGGAATGATCAAGGTGGGTTTGCTTGCCTGGAAGCTCTACTGAAAAGGAAGAAGAGTCGTTGGTGACGTAGCCGATCACAGTGGCATCAGCAGCGGTCTCAGGGTCTACCGGAGAGAAGAGGCGGGAGAAACAGTAAATATAAAGCAAACAGATGCATGACATGACAAACAGACAGAGCTAGGCGTGTTCTAACGCAGTACTACACGATATAGGTGAAGGTGGAAAACATCCGGGATTGTTTTCCCGAAGTTTGGCATTTTCCGAACAGATGAAGAAAGGGGGCGGTTTCATGTTCGCTATACTAGGGGCATGTGACAGACGAACGGAGTGCATAATCGGTCGTTGGATTTTTTGAGAAACTTTCATATATAAAACTTTTTCAGCTGACTTATAGATTATTTTATATGATTTTTCAAAGTTTTAAACATTTTCTGGATTTAATTTTAATTCAAAATGAACTTATTGCACCAGCATGACGTCACCCGAACGTCAGCAGTCAACCAGCTAGTTGACTGGTCAAACTGACGCCTGGGACCCACCTCTCGCAGGGTTATTAGATTAAAATTAATTGATCTAATTAATTTAAATAATTTTTTATATTTTTTTCTTGTGATTAAATAGGGGGATGGGCCCCACCTGTCGAGCATTGACTATGGTCAAACGGCCAGCCGGGCCCCTAGGGCCCACCTGGCAGTGACACTGGGGGTGGCCCCGGGTGGTGCCACATCAGCGGTGCCGGAGAGTTGGACTCCAGCGAGCTCTGTTTGTGGTGGAGGGCTACGGGCGGGAATCTGACGCGTGTGATGGTGCGTTCAAAAGCTGGGGCTGCGCCGCTTCTAATGGCACTAGGGGGAGTGCGGGGGACGACCTGTAGAGGACACGGCGGCGACGGCAAGCGGCAGCGGCGCTCGGTTGTGCTACGGGGGCGGCGACACGCGGCTCTAGCGGCCAAAGGGAGGGCTCCGGCCGCACCGTAGAGGTGCCCCGAGCACACTGACGTGCTCGAACGGCCTCGAGAACTGCGGAGATGACGGCAGGGAGCTGCGCGGCGGAGCTGAGCTCGGCCCACGACAACGAGCATGGCTACGGGCGAGGCAGCAAGGGAAATTGAGGGGGAAACGGGGCGGTGCTCACTGCGGGTCGGTGGTGGAAGGCAGCGGGCTCGGGGGAGGATCGACGGTGGCGGAATAGGCGGCGGAGTGTGCTGGAGCTGAGGAAGAAGAAGATGATGAGGCGGACACTTCGGTGGCTCCGAGCTCGAAGTCAAGGGCGCAGACGACGTAGCGGAGCTAGGCGCGGCTCCTGGGCACGACGCCGGAGCACGGGGCGGTCGGTGGCCGCGGTAGCTCATGGAGATGCGGCCATGGCGGTTCGGTGCTGGGGGAAGAGCGGGTGTGGGCGAGGGCGGAGAGGAGAGAGGCCGAGAGGGCGTGGGCGCGGTAAGTGGGGGAGCTCGAGGCACCAGGGGCAGCCTTATCCTCGCCAAGGCGTCGTTGGCGAGGTGGTCGGGGATGACCACATCTTGTAGCGGCGCGGTCGGGGGCACATGGGTCAGGAGCGACTGGGGGAGTGTGGGGGCTGGGCTGGCTCGGTGGGCCGAGGCCCGGGGGGAGGGGCCTCTCCCACTTTTTCATCTCTGTTTTTTAACTTTTCTGTTTTCTTTTAAGTTTCTTTTTATTTTGGTTTTGTAAAATATATTACTAGCCCCTAAATCTCTCCCTAATAATAAAGCACGGATTGAGTCTCCGGGTTCACCGTCGTGGCGTTTTTATAAAAAAGTCCCTTTTCTTTTCGAAATTAGAACCCGCAATCCTTTCTTTAGTGAATGAATATGGGAAAACGCTTCGGTTTTACAAAAAAGACCCTACGTTTATTCGATATTCAGTACGCGGTCCCTGATTCATCTTATCCAAAACTCGCCCCTTTCCAGCGACGGCTCCCTTTCTAGCGAAGGCAGCGACGGCGGAGCACGAGCAGGTGAGGGGCGGCGCCTTCGTCGGACGGCTAGCCGTGGCGGAGGAGAAGGCGGACGCCATGGGTGCGGCTACAGACAAGGCGGAAGAGAAGGCGGACGCCGTGGGCTTGCTGCATGGCTACAGCCGAGGCGGAGGAGAAGGTGGACGCCGTGGGCGTTCATGGAGGATGGTACGCCGGCCGCCAGTCCTCTCTGGCCTCCTCCGTGGTATCCTTCTCAACCTCCGCTGCTCCTGTCGTGATTTGGATGGAAAATTGGAGGCCGGCCGTGTCCTTCTCCAACACAAATTGATGTAGTGCCCGACCCGGATTTGATTGGCTGGTATAAGAAGCAAGGGTCCTCGGCCGGAATCTCCATCTGGTTTTGCCTTTCGACCATAACCTCCATCATCCCGTCGAAATTGCAATTTTTGACCAAACATCCAATGTCGCCGCCAAGTTCGCTGGAGGAAGAAGTGCCGAGTTCGCCGGAGGAACAAGCGCCGAGTTTGCCGGAGGAACAAGAACGCCCGCCGAGTCCTGTGGTGGCTACATGAGAGGTATGTATCCCCTCTAAGCTACGCCACGGCGCGTTAGAGCCTGAAGTTCGTCAAAACTTGACCTGACCGTCACTGACGCCACCTTGCTGCCGCTGTTGCTGGAGATGAGCTGAATAGCAAGCTTTGGTTGCCTCTTTGCTTCCACTTCACTGCTCCTCTACTATCCGTAATTGTAAAACACCTAATACGATTCTTCAGCACTTGATACTGGTGGTCATGGTCTTCTTCTCTTACTGTTGCGAGACTTGGTTTTAGTTAGTAATCTTGAGATCAACGTGTACTCGTGGATTGCTTAGATGGAGGACCACTGTTGGTTTTGTACCTAGATGCGATTGTGAATCATGTACAGTTCAATTTAGATTCATGTGGTATTTTTCCTAAATTTGTGCCTGCTACTGTTGGTCTTAACTATGAATAATGATTTTTGCAACTGTAGGAGAATTTCTTTGCCGCATCACAAGAAAAACAATATGAAACAGAGAACTGTACTGAACCTTCTAATTATTGTATGAACTTGCTTCACTTAATTTGAACTGCATACTGTTGGAAATATGCTCTAGAGGCAATAATAAATTAGTTATTATTATATTTCCTTGTTCATGATAATCGTTTATTATCCATGCTAGAATTGTATTGATAGGAAACTCATATACATGTGTGGATACATAGACAACACCATGTCCCTAGTAAGCCTCTACTTGACTAGCTCGTTGATCAATAGATGGTTCCGGTTTCATGACCACGAACATTGGATGTCGTTGATAACAGGATCACATCATTAGGAGAATGATGTGATGGACAAGACCCAATCCTAAGCCTAGCACAAGATCGTGTAGTTCGTATGCTAAAGCTTTTCTAATGTCAAGTATCATTTCCTTAGACCATGAGATTGTGCAACTCCGGATACCGTAGGAATGCTTTGGGTGTGCCAAACGTCACAACGTAACTGGGTGGCTATAAAGGTGCACTACAGGTATCTCCGAAAGTGTCTGTTGGGTTGGCACGAATCGAGACTGGGATTTGTCACTCCGTATGACGGAGAGGTATCTCTGGGCCCACTCGGTAATGCATCATCATAATGAGCTCAATGTGACCAAGTGGTTGGTCACGGGATCCTGCATTACGGTACGAGTAAAGTGACTTGCTGGTAACGAGATTGAACGAGGTATTGGGATACCGACGATCGAATCTCGGGCAAGTAACGTACCGATTGACAAAGGGAATTGTATACGGGATTACTTGAGTCCTCGACATCGTGGTTCATCCGATGAGATCATCGTGGAACATGTGGGAGCCAACATGGGTATCCAGATCCCGCTGTTGGTTATTGACCGGAGAGTCGTCTCGGTCATGTCTGCGTGTCTCCCGAACCCGTAGGGTCTACATACTTAAGGTTCGGTGACGCTAGGGTTGTAGAGATATTAGTATGCGGTAACCGAAAGTTGTTTGGAGTCCCGGATGAGATCCCGGACGTCACGAGGAGTTTCGGAATGGTCCGGAGGTAAAGATTTATATATGGGAAGTCCTATTTTGGCCACCGGAAAATATTCGGGATTTTTCGGTATTGTACCGGGAAGGTTCTAGAAGGTTCCGGAGTGGGGCCCACCTGCATGGGGGGACCCACATGAACGTGGGTAGTGGGGACAAGGCCCCACAGCCCTGGTCAAGGCGCACCAAGATCCCCCTGAAGGAACAAGATCATATCCCGAAGGGATAAGATCAAGATCCCTAAAAAGGGGGGATAACAAATGGTGGGGAAGGGAAATGATGGGATTTCTTTCCCCCACCTTTGCCAATGCCCCAATGGACTTCGAGGGCAAGAAACCAGCCCCTCCACCCCTATATATAGTGGGGAGGCACATGGGAGCCGCACCCTAGCCCCTGGCGCCTCCCTCTCCCCTCGTAACACCTCTCCCTCTCGCTGAGCTTGGCGAAGCCCTGCCGAGATCCCCGCTGCTTCCACCACCACGTCGTCGTGCTGCAGGATCTCCATCAACCTCTCCTTCCCCCTTGCTGGATCAAGAAGTAGGAGACGTCTTCCCCAACCGTACGTGTGTTGAACGCGGAGGTGCCGTCCGTTCGGCGCTCGGTCATCGGTGATTTGGATCACGACGAGTACGACTCCATCAACCCTGTTCTCTTGAACACTTCCGCTCATGATCTACAAGGGTATGTAGATGCATTCGTCTCTCTCGTTGCTAGATGACTCCATAGATTGATCTTGGTGATGCGTAGAAAATTTTAAAATTCTGCTACGTTCCCCAACAGTGGTATCAGAGCTAGGTCTATGCATAGTTTCTATGCACGAGTAGAACACAAAGTAGTTGTGGGCGTCGATTTTGTCAATTTACTTGCCGTTACTAGTCTTATCTTGATTCGGCGGCATCATGGGATGAAGCGGTCCGGACCAACCTTACACGTACACTTACATGAGACAGGTTCCACCGACTGACATGCACTAGTTGCATAAGGTGGCTAGCGGGTGTCTGTCTCTCCCACTTTAGTCGGATCGGATTCGATCAAAAGGGTCCTTATGAAGGGTAAATAGAAATTGGTATATCACGTTGTGGTTTTTGCGTAGGTAAGAAACGTTCTTGCTAAGAAACCTATAGCAGCCACGTAAAAATTTGCAACAATAATTAGAGGACGTCTAACTTGTTTTTGCAGCATATGCCGTGTGATGTGATATGGCCAAAAGGATGTGATGAATGATATATGTGATGTATGAGATTGATCATGTTCTTGTAATAGGAATCACGACTTGCATGTCGATGAGTATGACAACCGGCAGGAGCCATAGGAGTTGTCTTAATTTATTTATGACCTGCGTGTCAACATAAACGTCATGTAATTACTTTACTTTATTGCTAAACCGTTAGCCATAGTAGTAGAAGTAATAGTTGACGAGACAACTTCATGAGAACACGATGATGGAGATCATGATGATGGAGATCATGGTGTCATGCCGGTGACGATGATGATCATGGCGCCCCAAAGATGGAGATCAAAAGGAGCAAAATGATATTGGCCATATCATGTCACTATTTGATTGCATGTGATGTTTATCATGTTTTACATCTTATTTGCTTAGAACGACGGTAGCTAAAATAAGATGATCCCTCGCAATAATTTCAAGAAAAGTGTTCCCCCTAATTGTGCACCGTTGCGAAGGTTCGTTATTTCGAAGCACCACGTGATGATCGGGTGTGATAGATTCTAATGTTCGAATACAACGGGTGTAAGCCATATTTACACACGCAATACACTTAGGTTGACTTGACGAGCCTAGCATGTACGGACATGGCCTCGGAACACGGAGACCGAAAGTTCGAACATGAGTCATATAGAAGATACGATCAACATGAAGATGTTCACCGATGATGACTAGTCCGTCTCACGTGATGATCGGACACGGCCTAGTTGACTCAGATCATGTATCACTTAGATGACTAGAGGGATGTCTATCTGAGTGGGAGTTCATTAAATAATCAGATGAACTTAATTATCATGAACATAGTCAAAAGGACTTTGCAAATTATGTCGTAGCTTACGCTTTAGTACTACTGTTTTAGATATGTTCCTAGAGAAAATTTAGTTGAAAGTTGATAGTAGCAGTTATGCGGACTGGGTCCGTAAACTGAGGATTGTCCTCATTGCTGCGCAGAAGGATTATGTCCTTAATGCACCGCTCAGTGAGCTGAACCTCGAGCGTCGGTTGTGGATGTTGCGAACATCTGACATACACGTTTTAATGACTACATGATAGTTCAGTGCATAATGCTAAATGGTTTAGAATTGAGGCACCAAAGACGATTTTTTTGAAACATCGCAGAACATATGAGATGTTCCAAGGACTGAAATTGGGATTTCAGGCTAGTGCCCACGTCAAGAGGTATGAGACCTCTGACAAGTTTCCTAAGCCTGCAAACTAAGGAGAAAAGCTCAATCGTTGAGCATGTGCTCAGATTGTATGAGTACTACAATCGCTTGAATCGAGTGGGAGTTGATCTTCGAGATGAAATAGTGATGGTTCTCCAAAGTCACTGCCACCAAGCTACTAGAGCTTCGTGATGAACTATAACATATCAGGGATAGATATGATGATCCTTGAGCTATTCGCGACACCGCGAAAGTAGAAATCAAATAGGAGCATCAATTGTTGATGGTTAGTAAAACCACTAGTTTCAAGAAGGGCAAGGGCAAGAAAGGGATACTTCATGAAACGACAAATCAGTTGCTGCTCTAGTGAAGAAACCCAAAATTGAACCCAAGCCCGAGACTAAGTGCTTCTGTAATAAGGGGAACGGTCACTGAAGCAGAACCACCCTATATACTTGGTAGATGAGAAGGCTGACAAGGTTGAAAGAAGTATGTATTGGACATACATTATATTAAATGTGTACTTTGATAGTACTCCTAGTAGCAGCAGGGTATTAGATACCGGTTCGGTTGCTAAGTGTTAGTAACTCGAAATAAAAGGCTACAAAATAAACGAAGACTAGCCAAAGGTGAGACGACGATATGTGTTGGAAGTGTTTCCAAGGTTGATGTGATCAAGCATCGCACACTCCGTCCACCATCGGGATTGGTGTTAAACCTAAATAATTGTTATTTGGTGTTTGCGTTGAGCATAGACATGATTGGATTATGTTTATCGCAATACGGTTATTCATTTAAGGAGAATAATGGTTACTCTGTTTATTTGAATAATACCTTCAATGGTCTTTCACCTAAAGTGAATGGTTTATTGAATCCCGATCGTAGTGATACACATGTTCATGCCAAAAGATATAAGATAGTAATGATAGTACCACATACGTGTGGCACTGCAATTTGAGTCACAATGGTATAAAACGCATGAAGAAGCTCCATGTTGATGGATCTTTGGACTCACTCGTTTTTGAAAAGATTGAGACATGCGAACCATGTCTATTGGTATATATGCATGAAGAAACTCCATACAGATGGATCGTTTGGACTCACTTGATTTTGAATCACTTGAGACATGCACATCATACCACATGGGCAAAATGACTGAAAGGCCTCGTTTTCAGTAAGATGGAACAAGAAAGCAACTTGTTGGAAGTAATACATCTTGATGTGTGCAGTCCATTGAGTGCTGAGGCATGTAGTGGATATCGTTATGTTCTTACTTCACAGATGATTTGAGTAGATGATGAGTATATTTACTTGATGAATCACAAGTCTGAATTATTGAAAGGTTCAAGTAATTTCAGGGTGAAGTTGAAAGATCGTCATGACAAGAGGATAAAATATCTATGATATGATCATAGAGATGAATATCTAAATTACGAGTTTAGCACAGAATTAAGACATTGTGGAAATTGTTTCACAACTAATACAGCCTGGAACATCATAGTGTGATGGTGTGTCCGAACATCATAACTGCACCCTATTGGATATGATGCATACCATGATGTCTCTTATCAAATTACTACGATAGTTTATGGGTTAAGCATTAGAGACAACCACATTCACTTTAAATAGGGCACCACGCAATTCTGTTTGAGTCGACACCGTATGAACTATGGTTTCAAAGAAACCTAAGCTGTCATTTCTTAAAGGTTTAGGGCTGCGACGCTTATGTGAAAAAGTTTCAGGCTGATAAGCTCGAACCCAGAGCGGATAAATGCATCTTCATAGGACACCCAAAACAGTTGGGTATACCTCCTGTCTCAGATTCGAAAGCAATAGGGATTGTTTCTTGGATCGGGTCCTTTCTCGAGGAAAAGTTTCTCTCGAAAGAATTGAGTGGGAGGATGGTGGAGACTTAATGAGGTTATTGAACCGACACTTCAACTAGTGTGTGGCAGGGCACAGGGAGTTATTCCTATGGCACCTACACCAATTGAAGTGGAAGCTTATGATAGTGATCATGAAACTTCGGATCAAGTCACTACCAAACCTCGTAGGATGACAAGGATGCGTACTACTTCAGAGTGGTAGGTAATCCTGTCTTGGAAGTCATGTTGCTGGACAACAATGAACCTACGAGTTATGGAGAAGCGATGGTGGGCCCGGATTGCGAAAATTGGCTCGAGGCCATAAAAATCCGAGAAAGGATCCATGTATGAAAACAAAGTGTAGACTTTGGAAGAACTACTTGATGGTCGTAAGGCAGTTAGGTACATATGGATTTTAAAAGGAAGACGGACAATGATGGTAAGTATCACCATTAAGAAAGCTCGACTTGTCGTTAAGATGTTTTCCGACAAGTTTAAGGAGTTGACTACGATGAGACTTTCTCACTCGTAGCGATGCTGAGAGTCTGTTGGAATTATATTAGCAATTACTGCATGAAATCTTGCAGATAGGATGTCAAAACATTGTTTCCTCGACGATTTTCTTGAGGAAAGGTTGTATGTGATAAAACCAGAAGCTTTTGACAATCCTGAAAGATGCTAACAAGTATGCAAAGCTCCAGCAACCCTTCTAAGGACTGGAATAAGCATCTCGGAGTTGGAATGTATGCTTTGATAAGATGATCAAAGATTTTGGGTTTATACAAAGTTTATGAGAAACTTGTATTTCCAAAGAAGTGAGTGGGAGCACTATAGAATTTCTGATGAGTATATGTTGTTGACATATTGTTGATCAGAAATGATGTAGAATTTCTGGAAAGCATATAGGGTTATTTGAAAAGTGTTTTTCAATGGAAAACCTGGATTAAGCTACTTGAACATTGAGCATCAAGATCTATAAGGATAGATCAAAACGCTTAATGGTACTTTCAAATGAGCACATACCTTGACATGATCTTGAAGGTGTTCGAGATGGATCAGTCAAAGAAGGAGTTCTTGCCTGAGTTGTAAGGTATGAAGTTAAGACTTAAAGCTCGACCATGGCAGAAGAAAGAGGAAGGACGAAGGTCGTCCCTTATGCTTTTGTCATAGGCTCTATACGGTATGCCATGCTGAGTACCGCACCTGATGTGTGCCTTGCCACATGTCTGGCAAGAGGGTACAAAGGTGATCTAGGAGTAGATCACCAGATAGCGGTAAAAAATTATCCTTAGAGGAATAAGGATATGTTTCTCGGTTATGGAGGTGATAAAGAGTTCGACGTAAAGAGTTACGTCGATGCAAGCTTAACACCTATCCGGATAGCTCTGAGTGGAGTAAACCGGATTCGTATAGTAGAACGGTTATTTGAAATGGCTCCAAATATAGCGTAGTAGCTGCATCTACAAGATGACATAAAGTTTTGCGAAATACATAGGGATCTGAATATTGCAGACCCGTTGACTACAACCTCTCTCACAAGCATAACATGATCAAACCCAGAACTCATTGAGTGTTAATCACATAGTAATGTGAACTAGATTATTGACTCTAGTAAACTCTTTGGATGTTGGTCACATGGAGATGTGACCTGTGAGTGTTAATCACATGGCGATGTGAACTAGATTATTGACTCTAGTGCAAGTGGGAGACTGTTGGAAATATGCTCTAGAGGCAATAATAAATTAGTTATTATTATATTTCCTTGTTCATGATAATCGTTTATTATCCATGCTAGAATTGCATTGATAGAAAACTCATATACATGTGTGGATACATAGACAACACCATGTCCCTAGTAAGCCTCTAGTTGACTAGCTCGTTGATCAATAGATGGTTACGGTTTCATGACCATGGACATTGAATGTCGTTGATAACAGGATCACATCATTAGGAGAATGATGTGATGGACAAGACCCAATCCTAAGCCTAGCACAAGATCGTGTAGTTCGTATGCTAAAGCTTTTCTAATGTCAAGTATCATTTCCTTAGACCATGAGATTGTGCAACTCCCGGATGCCGTAGGAATGCTTTGGGTGTGCCAAACGTCACAACGTAACTGGGTGGCTATAAAGGTGCACTACGGGTATCTCCGAAAGTGTCTGTTGGGTTGGCACGAATTGAGACTGGGATTTGTCACTCCGTGTAAGCGGAGAGGTATCTCTGGGGCCACTCAGTAATGCATCATCATAATGAGCTCAATGTGACCAAGTGGTTGGTCACGGGATCATGCATTACGGTACGAGTAAAGTGACTTGCCGGTAACGAGATTGAACGAGGTATTGGGATACCGACGATCGAATCTCGGGCAAGTAACGTACCAATTGACAAAGGGAATTGTATACGAGATTACTTGAATCCTTGAAATCGTGGTTCATCCGATGAGATCATCGTGGAACATGTGGGAGCCAACATGGGTATCCAGATCCCGCTGTTGGTTATTGACCGGAGAGTCGTCTCTGTCATGTTTGCGTGTCTTCCGAACCCGTAGGGTCTACACACTTAAGGTTCGGTGACGCTAGGGTTGTAGAGATATTAGTATGCGGTAACCCGAAAGTTGTTCGGAGTCCCGGATGAGATCCCGGACGTCACGAGGAGTTCCGGAATGGTCCGGAGGTAAATATTTATATATGGGAAGTCCTATTTTGGCCACCGGAAAATGTTCAGGATTTTTCGGTATTGTACTGGGAAGGTTCTAGAAGGTTCCGGAGTGGGGCCCACCTGCATGGGGGGACCCACACGAACGTGGGTAGTGGGGGCAAGGCCCCACACCCCTGGTCAAGGCGCACCAAGATCCCCCCTTAGAAGGAATAAGATCATATCCCGAAGGGATAAGATCAAGATCCCTAAAAGGGGGGGATAACAATCGGTGGGCAAGGGAAATGATGGGATTTCTTTCCCCCACCTTTGCCAACGCCCCAATGGACTTGGAAGGCAAGAAACCAGCCCCCTCCACCCCTATATATAGTGGGGAGGCGCATGGGAGCCGCACCCTAGCCCCTGGCGCCTCCCTCTCCCCTCGTAACACCTCTCTCTCTCACTGAGAGCTTGGCGAAGCCCTGCCGAGATCCCCGCTGCTTCCACCACCACACCGTCGTGCTGCTGGATCTCCATCAACCTCTCCTTCCCCCTTGCTGGATCAAGAAGGAGGAGACGTCTTCCCCAACCGTACGTGTGTTGAATGCGGAGGTGCCGTCCGTTCGGCGCTCGGTCACCGGTGATTTGGATCACGACAAGTACGACTCCATCAACCCCGTTCTCTTGAACGCTTCCGCTCACGATCTACAAGGGTATGTAGATGCACTCCTCTCTCTCGTTGCTAGATGACTCCATAGATTGATATTGTGATGCGTAGAAAATTTTAAAATTCTGCTACGTTCCCCAACACATACATAAGCTACTTTGCTCATGCATGCATCGATACTATTGTGTATAAATCATGCTTATCTATCTCAGTATGGCTCATAAATTTGTGTGTCAAAGATGACGATCTCAAAGACCATATTTTTTTCATGCTTTTATGATGTTAAAATGTTTTCGACTCCCCTGTTGTAGTTACTATTTCTGTCCCCTTGCTCGATTATGCTTTTTCTTCAGTTAACAATTAGCTTTGCAGAATATAGATATGCTAGCTGCACCTAGGTTATGCTTTTTCTTCAGTTAAGAATTAGCTTTGCAGAATAGATATGCTAGCTGCACCTAGCAAAACAGGATTAGGATGTGTAAACAAATTTCCTCTCTGTAGTTTCTGGGGTTACAGACCCATGTTTTTTGCTTAGTAACTAATTTTGTTTTTGTCCTGGTAGCATGTTTATAAGTGCCCCATATAAAGTATATGTACATATTTTGTGCTAAATCAATGTCTCAATTTGTCAAAACTGCATTACAGTTGCTCAAGACCTATATGCAAATGTTTGTGTGGAGCTAACTACTCTAGGCATGTGGCCAGTGTGTATCTGCATATTTTTCAGTAGAATTAAGTGCCTGGTGCCACTTGAGAGAATAAAAGAATGATCAGCTATTTTTTTCACAGTTATGATTTAGTCAACACTGATGTCTGTCTGCAAAAAGCTTATTTTGATTTGGAGTTGATTTTTTTTCAGGCCCTTAAGATGAGTAATGAACATCCGTTGAGCCGTCCAATGTTGCCTGTGGCAACTACACCGGAGGTATGAATCCCCTTCATATTAGTTTGCATATGTGAGCCCTGGTACATGTACAATGCGTCTATTACTGTGACACTTTTCTCCATATATACCTTGTAATACTTTGTTTTATCTAATAGAAGCTGGGTGTTTTCCCTTCTGTCAGGGAAAGAAAATTTAGAAGAGCATGAAGTACATGCTCATTTTCGTATATATTTTGGGATCATTGCATAGTGAGGAACATTAAGGTTATACTTAAAAGATGAGAGCATATTCTTCAAGCTGAGAAGTAAACTAGAATTGCCAAGAATCACAATCATCATAGTTATCAGCCATGCAAGAAATCAAATGCCATGTCTAAAAGTTCAACTCAAAGAACTAAGAACAAATAGGACTGCTTTTTTAGGTAACTGTGCATTTTGATGTAATAAGCCTAGACAACGGTCTGTATATCAGAAAACTTGGTTTTGGAGTGATTGATCTCCATGTAATTCAAATATATAGTGGCATAATTCGCATTACTATTCCCTGATCTTCCTCCTTGCCGAATTTATGATTGTCTTATACTATATCTGTCGACTTCGCAGCCATCGTCTCCTTTGACTTCACCGCCATCGTCTCCATCGACTTCGCCGCAAGACAATCTGCCACCGCCTCCGCCGATTTTGCCGGAAGACCATCAGCCGTCGCCTAGACCTACTTTGAGGTACTTTTGAAGCATCTGATGGGTCTCATATGTTTGTCAAATCGTCAATTTACTACAGCAAATATAGCTATTGCCGACAGTAGACTATATTTCACTGACAAGCAACGCATCATGCACTCCTACATAAATGGATTTTGTTTGTACTTGAAAGAAGCAGAGTAAATTCGTAAGGAGTGTTTAGTAGTTCAGTACATAGGTGACCAGAACAAAAGTAGTTCACAAATAAGTGATGGACGGGTCTCAATTATATTCAACAGGGCATGATGTTTACGAAAAATTACTGCTCACTGTATTTTGACAACTAGAAAAATGCAGTTCTGTTTGAGAATGTAAATGTAGGAAAAAAAATTAGGTTCTGCGCTGAGTCCGCGGGTCTCACAAAGATGTAGGATAAATAAAATGTCAAAAAGATCATATTAATTCTCATGTAATGGATCATAATGTGTGTCTTGAACTTTCCTGTTTTTATGGTTTTGCAGCCTAGAATATTTTGACATGCGCATATATAGCTACTTAATCAACAGAGTTCCTTTATGCTGTGTGGTAGACCACATTTGCTGATATGATTTACTTTCTCATTCTAGAATTTTTAAACATGCACATATGTATTGGTAAATTTTATCTCTATATACTTTTGCCTTCTACATACTGGATTGTAATATTTTCATCTCCTTAAAACAAAGCTACTGTCAGATGATGCTTCTAATGGTTGGAGGTTTACCTTTTATTTTTGTTCTGATTGCAGAAAATAGATGACAGCACTGTAACTTAATATTACACAGAACATTGAAGAGGACTTTGATAACCGACCTTCAAAAAAAGAAAAAAATTCTGAATCAAGTGTTCTGGAGCCATCACCTATGTCACCAACTATGTCAACATGTACTCCAGTTTCTGAGTGTTTTGAATCGATTGTGCCAAAATCAGATAATCAGATAGATTGTGGTCCATTGCCATCACCTCCATCCCCATCTAGCTCGACATTATCAAGAACATCGGTCGAGCCGTACAATGGCGCCTGCAGCGGTTACACCAGAGGTATTTATCCCCTTGATGAAAGCTAATCACTGGATGTAATCCCCTGTTTTAGTTGTTGTTTCTGTCCTGGTTATACAGGCAGTTTTCAACAGCAGCAGACTAGCATGCCCAGTCTGAACTTTTAGAATGTTTTCCCAGTTCATGTTCAACTTTGATCCTTTTTCCAGTTAAAGTTCCAAGCAACTTTCCTCTGTGAATCTGAGAATCTCACTGAAATTTGTGTTTCATTGTGTATATTCAGCCTATCGAGTCGAGTTTCAGACTGATCGTAAACAGACCTCGGTTTAAGCTGTGATGCTAATTTGATTTGTGTGCTGCACCATCATCCATATCTTCGATTTCAAGCAGTTCCATGGCAAATCAAATACATTTTTTTCTTTATTTATGACAACACATATTTGACAGGTTAAAGCATGTACTATTGTGCATACTGAAGTGTAACAAGCCTTTCCCAGTAGCAAAACTGAGTATGATACCATGTTCTGAATTTATGATTTCGCAAGTAAGATGACATACAACTGAGTATGTTGTTCTGAATTTGATATGAGTGTTCTGCACAAATATTTCTCATGTTCAACTGATTTCGAACTGATGTATCTGAGTGTCTGATACCCTGTGATAAAATATTGAAGTTATGTACATGTTGATAGTGGTTATCAAGCAAAGAGATAGTTCCCTAAAATGTTATTAGTTATCGCAAGAAGTTGATTCATTTACTTTTTTTGTGGGGGAAGTTGATTCATTTACTAATGTAGTAAGGGGCACAAACTAATTTTGTACATATACCTTGAAAAATTCACTTGCATGTTTTTATAGTCGTCTCCTGCATATGGACGGGTGTGCATGATCTTTTTTCTAAGTTCATGTATTTTCAGGTACCTACTCTTGCTACGATCCATGGCTTACGTACTGTACTTCTATAGATCCTTTTTGGCATAATGAGCTATGTGCAGGCTCTCCATTTTGGCTATATTCATTTTCCGTAACAATGCATGAATTCGAATATCATTTTGATATTCCCTTGCGTTGATCCAAGTTCGCTTAGAAATCTATGGATGCAAAAACAAGCCAGCTGTTGTCTTGCGTACATTTACGGGACCTTTATTGCGTACATTTACGATATCATTTTTATACAGTAGAGCAACACTGATGCAAAGTTAGAACAAGGCTATGTACTAGCGTCAGTAGAAATGTCCTGTAATACATACTATAAAAAAAACAAGCCAGCTGTTGTCGTGCGTACATTTACGGGGCCTTTATTGGGTTCTATAAACAACAAATGGAACAGAATTTACATAAGATTACATACAAGAGTTACTGCCATGGAATGTTTCTAGAACCCATTGAGAGAAATTGAGAGGAGGCTGCTACTATGTGCTTGCATATGCTGCTGTTGCTGCGTGTTGTTTTGCCAGAGAATTAAGAAAGAAGTAGAGAGAAAGTGAGAGGGATCGAGACCCTGCTGCTATTCGTGTTTCTGATTGATTATACTTGGTTGCCGTAGCAATTTATACAGTGTTCGATTGTTAGATTTTGTTTAGTAAAACCACTACTACTTGCTAGAGAGAAGGGAAGGGACGTGTATTGCTTCATGTCGCTAGATGTGAGTGCTTTTGTGTTTTGGGGCTTTCACTGTTTTTTCTAGAACCCATGGAGAGGCCAAGAGAGCCGGCCGGAGGGGAGACGAGATGAGGAGCTCAGCTGGCGTCGGTGCAGTTTAGGCTGGACTTAATATGTAGGCCAAATGTGAATGGACAAAGCCCAAAAAATAGTGTAAAAAAATTACAAATAAAATATAATATTCAAAAAAATATAACATCGCCATAAAAATGATACCATTTTAAAAAATATTCTCGATTTAAAAAAACACCTTATGAAAGTAAAAAAAAATCATGTTTTTCTAAACAACAAAAAACAAAGTTGATTGATAAAAACATTTGTGTTTTTCAAATGAAATGAAAGTGTGGAGCTGAAATAGGTAATGATGAACATTGCTAGGGTACGCCCAAATTTCATCGTACAAAAAAAAAACTTAGTGTAATCTTATTTATACATTTGTAAAAATTGGATTAAAAATGTTGCATAATGACACGTGGAGCAGGTTATATTTCATTTCTAGCCCGGTGCAACGCACGGGCATTTGTCCTAGTTAGTATTATAAATTATGTCACGCCCACAATTAGTTTGGCACCTAGATAAAATAGGTTAGTATTTTTATAAATTCAAAAGCAATTAAATAATTATTAATGCCACTGTTTTAATTATTTAAGAGCAATAAACCACTTTATAAAAAGTTGGTTTCTCCACCAATATTAACAAATTATTATTCACAACAATTTGAACATTTTAGTTTTGACATTTGAATTTATTTATTTATTTGACTTTATTTTAAATTAGGATTTGAATTATGCCTTGAATCAAATGAGGATTAGCAACAGTAATGTGATGACATGGCACCATTAAATTGGGAATATTGTATCTTAATTATCCGGGCGTTACACAAGATGACTGAAGGAAAAGCTTCTCCTTGCCACTATATTGTCAGTGGACATGAGTACAACGTGGGCTACTATCTGGTTGACGGTATCTATCCTCCATGGGCTACCTTTGTCAGGACTATCTCAAACCCAGTTAGGCAGAAAAAACCTCACTTTGTCCAAAGACAGGTAGATAGTAAGGATGTCAAGAGGGCATTTGGAGTTCTACAGGCCCGTCCTGCAGTTGTTCATGGACCTGCAAAACAGTGGGATTCGGAGACCTTGTGGGAGGTGATGACATGTTGTGTGATCATGCACAACATGATCGTCGAGGATGAGAGTGACGATGTTGCCGTAGCTCTGGAATTTGAGAACATGTGTGAGCCTGTCCAATTTCCGGACCAAAATCCGGCCACATTTAAAGAGTTTATTCAAATGCGTCAACAAATTCGGCATCGACCAACTCATGAGCAGCTGAAGGAAGATTTGATTGAGCATCAGTGGACGGTGAAAGGGGACAACAATGTTGGGATGTAATATTTGAACTTTTTTTTAAATTGAACTAATGCTGCATGCGGCTATTTGAATGTCTGTACCCTTTGCATACGGCTATTTGATCATGCAGACTTGAAAAAAAAGGAGGTTGAATGTATGTGGCTAGCGTTGGATGATGTCCTCGCACATCCGTGTCCGCGGACTGGTCCTTCCCTGTCCGCAGATGGATCCGGGAGAAAATTTGTTGGTTTCCGTTAGAGATGCCCTTACTCGTTCCCTGCAGTTCGGCGAATATATTACACCAGAACAAAATTGAATTTAAAATAGAAGCAGAAAAACACGGTGCAACAGTGTGGTGGTAGTATGGTTAATCATTATGTTTTTTCCAATAATTTCTATAGTAAGAGCATCTACCACCGAGCACCTCAAACCCGCCTTATATGCCCGGGCGGGCCGCCCAATCACTGTCTGGTCACGATTTTTTGACCCAGACAAGCTCTTTAAACAGGCCTCAAACGCCCGGGCTGATCGGCACCCCTCATATCCAACCCAAATTTGGGGCAGATATGGGGCGCCCGGGCACACCCGACCCGACCCCAAATTGCACAAAATCCACCAAACCCCTCATCCTCCTCCCGCCGCCCTCAACCTTTCCCGCGCCCGAACCCTCGCCATCCTCCTCCATTGCTCCCAATCCTCAACAGCGGTCCCGATCCACCGCCCGAGATGTCGACCAGCTCGACCAACACCACCGCGACGGAGACGTAGATCCGCCTGGTCCGTCGGCATGGTCGCTTCGTCGGTCGCGGCTTGCAAGGTGGAGAACGTCTGCCGGAAGTTGCGGCGACGCTGGCGGCGAGAGAGGGAGGCGGTGGCGGCGTCCCAGGGAGGTTCAGACATGGTGGATCAGTTGTCTCCTCCGCCGCGCTCGGTTCAAATGGGAACTCGAGAAGGCCAAGACATTTGGCGACATAGAGCTTGAGAATGAGAGGTGCAACTCGCATGGGACACGAAAGATGCTAGGATCATGTTGGCGGACGAAACCCTCTTCGATGAGCATGCGAAGAAGTGACTTATGGACAAGAAGATGGAGATTAACAACCATTGGAAGTATGAGGCGGCGAGGGAGGCTACGGCCCGGAAGGCGAAGGAGGCGGCCCGGATGTAGGTGGAGTAGGCAGCCCAGATGCAGGCAGAGGAGGCAGCCCGGATGCAGGACGAGCAAGACGCATTCCGCCTGGAGCAGGACGCATTTCGCTCAGAGCAGGCGCCTGGCCAGTGATCCGAGGCCATCCGTCGCGCTCGGACATTGATTTTATTTTGTCATGTCCGGTTTATTGAACTATGATTTGCTTTGCTTTGTTTCGAACATTGAAATTCGAACAATTTGTATCGTATGAACGACGTTCATGCATTGCATGGATTTGAGGATCGGAATTTGCGGTATGTGCATGTGTGGCGCAACATTTATGGGGTGTCCAGTCAATGCCCACGAACGCGCTCAGGCATGTCCACGAGCGTTTGAGGGGTCGGATTTGCCAAGTCCGGCCGTAGATGCTCTAAGATTGTATTATTAGTTATGGTTAGAAGCTAGCGATATCCGACAGACGCGTTCGCGGGAGAGGTCGGATTTGCCAACTCGAACTGTAGATGCTCTAAGATTGTATTATTAGTTATCGTTAGAAGCTAGAGATATCCGACCTAGCTGATTAGTACTAGTCTACAAGTACACGTTTTATTTTTTATTTCTTTTATTTTTGCATCGATACGTGTCTCTTCCCTCTACTAGTCTTGTACCAACAAACACAAGTACTAGTACTAGCCGGAACACCAAATGGCACACGCAGTACAGGCCCTTCGTTCTTCCTCAAACTCCTCTGTCCCCTGCTTTGATGTACAGGTCGCCTTCCAAATAACAGCTGCTGCCGAGCAAGGCTTGATGCATGCTACTGGATCCTAATTCCCTCCTCTATCCTAATGCTATTCCTCTTTCTTTCCCCATCAGTCACCACTCAGATCCCCTTGATTTTGGTCGGTTTTGGGGTTGCAGGTCCTGGACGCAGCCGTGCTGCTGGACGGCGAACACACACTTGTGCTCAAGTACGCGGCCATTACAGGTTGGATTCTCTATCCGCCCCAAATATACCTTTATCTCTCCTCTACGTGCCCTAGGGATTTTTTTGGAAGCTGGTTTGCTCTGAGCCAAAATCCCCAAATTTATCCAAAAATGCATAAAACCACCACTTTCGACTCATAACTCTCGAAAAACCACCACTTTACAAAACATGACACTTTGCACCGCATCTAAATTTTGACAGTGGCAACAAAACACTGATCCAATTTCTGAGCTCGTTTTGACGTAGCCAATCACGCATTGGCCGACATTGATGGATGGCGCGCCGCTAATGGCCGATCACTCCCATTCCTCACCGTCTATCTCTCTCCTCTTTCTCGCGGGCAGGGCGGCGGTGGCGGCTCCGGATCCATCGGCGAGGGATTGGTGGGGGGCAAGGTGTGGTGAACATAGCTAGTCACCTTGGCTGGCCTGTGTGGCAGGGGGCAACTGCGTCGAGGAGGAAGATTGTGCGGCCACAACAAATTCATCCATCACAGAGTTTTCATAGTCGCCACATTTAGAGCAAAATTCGTTGAGCTTCTGTCAAATGGTGCCGGTCCAGCCCTCGATGAGCTGCCTCCCTCTCTATAGTAGCAAATTTTGTTTGTGGAAATCTAGTGTTCCAGATCTGGAAACAAGGGTTTGCTGGAATTCTAGCAAATTTTGTTGTTAACGGAATCTTGTTGTGAACTTGTGCAGTTAACTGAGTATTGTTGTTTGTGACTACACAAAATTGTTAACTAAACCTAGTCAACAAAATCTTTGTTGTCACACCTAGTTGTTAACTGAATATATGCTCTCTCTCACTGTGGCTAGGTGTTAAATGAAACTTGTTAACTGAATCTTTGCTCTCTGTCACTGTGCCTAGGTGTTAATTCAAACTAGTTAACTGGATCTTGCTCTCTGTGACTAAACCTACGTGTTAATTCAAACTAGCTAACTGAATATTTCTCCCTCTCTCATTGTGCCTAGGTGTTAATTCAAACTAGTTAACTGAATCTTGCTATCTCTCAATGTGCGTAGGTGTTAATTCAAACTAGTTAACTAAATCGTGCTCTCTGTGACTGAACCTAGGTGTTAATTGAATCATTGTTGTGTGTCACTCAACCTAGTTGTTAAGTGAATGCGCGCAGTTAACTGAATCAGTTCACAACATGCATTTAGTTAGCTGAATGAATGCATTTGACTGAATCAGATGAGAACACAATTCAGTTAACTGAATCTTTGTTTTTGTCAGTGAATTTTCATGTCATATTTGACTGAATTTTAGGGTTTCCAAACGGTTAATTATTCTAGGGTTAGTCACTTCACTGATTGATAGATGTAGTCGAATTATTCTTGTGGACTGAATGAAACTAACACTAAATGCCACTACTGAATTTTGCAGGGTGTTGTGCAGTGTACATGAGTTAATTTTGGGTTGAGTGATGTAGTCGACAAGTTGACCACAGAAGGAGTGAGTCAGTGTACATGGGTTTAAGTGATTTTGACTGATGTGAAGTGTCAGTAGGTGTGCTCAATTTAATGTTCAAATTGTGTTGATTGAAGCAGCAGGTGTCCCTAGCTAGGAGAGAACTTGCAATATTCAGGCTGGCAATGCTCATACATTATCCAATCAAACTATACTGATAGGAAAGAACTATAGTAAGCTGACTGAAAAAAGTTTGAAACTTAGATTTTATCTTTGCATTGGCACCTACAACACAACTATGTTCCTTGCATTGACACCTACATCATCATAGTGAGCACAAAGTTTTAGATACTATGAGCACAAGATTGAGCTACTATGAGAAAAAAAACATCTAGAAACCATGACTACAAACATTCAGATAGATACATATCATAGATAGATAGATAGACAGACAGATAGATATCATAGATACAAGAGTTTAGAAAGCACACATAGTGATCTGCTACTGCATAAATTAAGTTCAGAAACTAAGTTCTACAGACACTAAGTTCAGAAACTAACTGAACCCATATATTGGTTTAGATCTTGCTGTAGAAATTAACAAGGACAATGTTGCATTGGACTCACTCTTTGTCGAGGATATACCCCGCGGTATGACCCGGCCGGGTATATGACCCAGTCGAGACTTGACGCTTCATCGATAACCCGCCAGAAGACTGGCGACTCTCTGATGACCCCGACGACGGGTCAGATAGATGACAAGGGCCAAGACCCAGAAGGCCGGCTCATGTTATGGTAGGCCGGCTTAAGAGGAAAGGCATAAGAAATATTCCCTTACAAAGGAAGCAAGACTAGGACTCCACTTGTAATAGAGTAATTCTAATTCTACTAGGACTAGTCATGTAACCCGCCCCTTCAACTTATATAAGGAGGGGCGGGGCATCCTAAGAGGGACAAGTTTAGACAGATAAGTCAATATCTCTTGAGAGAGAGGTAGCCAGAGAGCACCCTTGTAATCGTGAGCACCATGATCAATATCAATGAAGCCGGATGTAGGATTTTACCTCCAACGTGAGGGGCCGAACCTGGGTAAAAAACCTCGCGTCTCTTGTCCCACTCAACCTCTCTCAAGCAACTACATAGATGTGTTGACCTCACGACTAAGTCCTCACACTAGGACATCTGTCGTGACAAAACCACGATAGTTGGCACCCACCATGGGACTTGCGCACGATGATATTAAGATTTTGGAGGGATCTTTTCTAGGGATCGAGAATTTTCGTAATTGGAAGGATGAAAGAGCCGGTGTAAAGGATCTACACGACGAGCAAAACTAAGTGGCATATACCAGATTGAGATACAACGATTAGGGTTTGGACGCTCAGTACATCACCGGCGCGACGCGACCCATCAAAACCGATGGGTGATTGATTTCGTTTGTACGCCGAATCCTACAATCTGTCAAATAGCAGTTTCCGTCGAGACGGATAAAAGAAAGTTTCCGATGTTGATCCGTCGAGTTCTATCAATCAGTGAGTAGATTACTAGTACAAGCTAGGTCAAAGAAAATAGTCAAAGGAAAGGAAAACCATGAGCTCGGACTCTTCCTGCGACTCGCTTCGTCGAACCACCGCGCCTCCGCTGTCACGGCCTTGTCTCTGCCGCGAGACCACCCTATATGAATCGCCATGTCGCCGACAGTCGCCGGCGCCACCTTGTCTTGCCCTGGATTTGAAGCCGCCGCCTCCGTGGCCTTACCTCACATCCACTCACGGCCACATCAGCCGCCTGATGCATTCACTTCTAACGTGGTCTACCGCCAACGGCCGCTGAGAGCATCTCCAACAGCCGCGCCAAAAAACGCGTGCACGCGGTAATCTGGCATTTTAGCGCGCGCGGGACGTTTTCGTGCGCTCCAGCGGAGGCGGGAAACTAGCGCGCGGGGGAAACGATTGCGCGTGGGCAGGAAAAGGCGGCAGCTCGCGCACTAGATTTGGCGCACCGCGTCTGGTGCGCCTATAAAATTACAGCGCCCTCTGCGATCTCTCTACGCTACATCTACCGCTTTCTCTCCTCGCCTCCGACACGCCACCACCGCGCCACCATGCCGCCTCGCTGCCGGGGAGCTTCGGGCTACCGCGGCGTCCGCATGCGTCCGGCGGGCAACTACTCCGCCGAGATTCGATCGGGCGGCATGCGCCTGGGCCTCGGAACCTTCGACACTGCCCAGGATGGCGCCCGCGCGTACGACGCTGCAGCGTGGCGCCTCTGGCGGTCCCGTTGGGACCTGAACTTCACGGATGTGGCGACACGGGACCAGGCACAAGAGTTGGCGCCTCCCCCGCGGCTTATCACCGACGAGGATCGTCGCGAGAACCGAAGGAGGGAGCGTCGTCTCAGCCAAGCCGAGGTGGACGAGGAAGCCATGGCGCTGTGGCGCCAACGCTTCCCACAAGACATCATCAGCGAGGAACAGTTCTTCGTCGAGAGGAGGGCGGAGAGGAAGGAGAGGAGGGAGGAGCGATCCGCCTATCGCGAGGATAAGCGAACGCGAAGGCGGTCACTAAATACAACATCGCGCTAGGAGATGCGTCATCCTGGTACTCCAGCGACGAGCGGTTCCTTGACGCCTACGCTCAGACGTCGGAGGAGGACATCACCGAGGCAGAGTTCGAGTCGGAGAACGGCGAGTAGTAGTAGTAGTTTTTTGTTTTTCTATCTATCGTAGGAGAACACTATGAACTATCTATGCACTATTTTGTATCCTAGATGCAGGCTATGTGACGAACTATCTCACATTTGTACTATCGGAACCAAATGTGTACTCCCAAATAGTAGGCGTCAAGAAAAAAAGATGAAATATAGCGCGCCTGCTAGAGCGGCTCGGGTGCGCTTTATTTTGCAGCGGCCGCTGGAGCCAGCGCACCGCCACGTGCAAAAGCTGGCTGACCCGGCGCTGTATACTGATTTTTAGCGCGACACGCGTTGGGCGGCTGTTGAAGATGCTCTGACCAACTGCCGTTGTAAGCCGCCAAGCGCCCGGCCTCACCTGCGAGTCGCCGCTCCCGCTGTCGTAGCCTCGCGCAATGGCCAAGCCGCCGTCTCGATCATGGTCGGAACCGAGTCGGCCTTCCGCGCCAGTGATGAGCCGCTGCTGTCCGAAGGCCCTGTCTGCGCCTGTGAGCCGCTGCCCATCTCAACCGCGGTCGTGAACCGCCATCGCCTTCGTGGCCTCGCCATTAATCCGCCGACCGCTGAGTCGCTTCTGCCGCGGCCGTGAGCCGCCCTTGCTTCACCGCGAGCTGTCGACCACCTTGGGCCGCCCCGGTCGAACCGCTGCTGCGGTTGTGCTCCATCGACACACCTCCGCTGCTTGGTCGCTTCTCTGCGTTAAGACGCCGCCGTCCGACGCTCGCCACTTGCTCATGCCCTCGCCATTCCTGCCGAGCATCAAATTGCCTTACAGGCCTCCTGTGTTGCCCCGTGCTGTTCTGACCCGCCACCAGCTGCTGTGTCCGCTACGGGAGCCGCCTGCTCCCTGGTTCCGCTACGCCACGCCGTGCTGCTCCTCCCCTCGCTGTTGAGCCGCTCTACGCGTGTGTTGGATCTCGGGTTCCGGCAAAACCCTTAAGGTTCGAACACTGGGGTGCGCACGAAGATCTCTCCTCCCCCTAGCTCACATGCTCCACGATCTCGCGGCCTAGCTCAACGAACCCAAAGAATAAAGGGACACAAGATTTATACTGGTTTGGGCCACCGTTGTGGTGTAATACACTAATCCAGTTTGGTGTGGTGGATTGCCTCTTGGGCTGAGGATGAACAGTTAAAGGGGAAGAACAGCCTCCTGAGGAGAGGTATTCTTGTGTTCGGTGAGCTGGTGAGTGCAGGGGTGGTCCAAATGATCCGTCCCCCGATATGGTGGTGGCTAGTCCTATTTATAGAGGCCCCGGTCCTCTTCCCAAATATTGAGCGGGAAGGGATCCCACAACGGCCAAGTTTGAAGGGGGGCAGCTAGTACAAGTTATCCTGACTAAAGGTGGTCTTCGCCTGCCAAAGGCTCTGGTGGTGACGTCGTCTTGGGCTCCACTGTGACCTCCATCCTGCCGTCATGCTGGTCTTGGTCTTGTTGCACCCATATGGAAACATTTATCTGATGCCTCGGGACTCCTTACCTGCGCTTGCCTCTTTAGCACCAAAGAGGAAACAAGGACGCTGCGCGCGCTGGCGCCCGCCTGGCCATGGTCGTCATGGCTTGCGTCACAGGGACCTCACGAGGTGCCCCTTGCCTTGATCTCTCCGCTCCTCGCGAGCCAGCCTGGTGAGGCCACCCCTGAGGAGGTCTTGTGCCGTCCGCCTCGCGAGGCTTAGACCCTCGCGAGGGTCTTGAGTGTTTGCTGGTGAGGATGGGCCGTACAGGGCCGTTGGTGGAGTCACGCTGTGGGCTGCAGGCAGGCAAGTCTGGGGACCCCCGTTCCCAGAACGCCGACAGTAGGCCCCTGGACCAAGGCGCGCACAGACTTGGCTTCGAGGCGAAGCCAAGGGGCAAGTGCGAAGCACCGCGGGCCCCAATGGCATGCGGCCTCGGTTGACGCGTGGCTACCGATGGGACGTGGGCGGCCCCGCTTCCTCATGCAGCCTTGATATCCGCCTAGTTAGGCGGCCACCGTGATTTACACAGTTACCCCCCATTGCTTGGCGACGCGCCCCTCCTAGTCTCCTGCCCTTCCGAATCAGTAACCTCCTCTTCCAATCTATCTCGAGCTCGGCCCTCCTTGTCGCCATGGCGCCTCGGCGAACGGAGAAGGGAAAGAAGGAGTCCCAGTCTTCAACCGGGCCACCCCCGGCCATTGAACCCATTGTGGGCCGGTCATTGGTGCTCAACCAGGAGGCCATGGACAAGGTGCGCCCCGCGCTCGCCGCTGCCTTCAATGAATGGGGATGACGGCTGCCTGGTCTGCATCCCGCGCCTCTGTCGACAGGACAACCACTAAGTTCCAATTCTTCATCGACGCCTTGTGGGCTGGCCTGATTCCTCCCTTCTCCGCCTTCTTCAACGCCGTGCTCTCCCACTATCAGATCCATATGTTGCACCTGGGCCAGTCCCCAATCAGTCGCCCTTCTTGTTGTCTTCGCCTTCGTCTGCGAGGCTATGGTGGGCATTGCTCCTTCCATGGCCCTACTACGCCATTTCTTCTCGCTGCACCTAACTGGCCATCGGCAAAGCTCGGGATGCCTGAGCTTCCAGGCCGTGGCCACGACGGCCGGCTCGGGAATTGACTTTGAGCTCCCATCGTCTGTGAGCGGGTTTAGGACACGATGGGTGTATGTGGATGTTGGCGTGCTCAGCCCTCTGCTCTCGCCGTCGTCGGCACCCGCTGTTCCCAGCTCCGGCTGGTGCCACGAGAAGCTCGCGGACTCCCGCCTTGTCTTCGTCTGGCTCCGATTGAAGAGGCTGAAAGATCTTAGCGTGACTGCGCCCATGGTGGTGAAGGAGTTCCTCCGACGCCGTGTCGCCCCACTCCAACGCCATTCCCTGCCGATGTGGGCCTTGTCCGGCTGCCAGGATCGCATGAGGCTTCAGGAGTCAGGGCTTCCTCCCGAGGCATGAAGAATGGTGCTCAAGGTCCTGATGGGCGACCCCTCGCCAGCCGATATGCCTTAGGATGGTTGTCTTTTGTACTGCTGCTCAAACAGGGTGGAGTTTGTGAGGCAGATGCCCACCTTCGATGAATGGGGGTTGCGTCCAGTCAGCCTTGAAGGGCCCCACGAGAACCCTGTCTCCATGGTCCCCCTCCCTTCCACCAGCACCGAACTCACCCCGAGAGTGGATGCAGGGGACGAGCACCGCTGGGGGCCCGAGGCGCTGGTGCTGACGCGTCGACACCGCTCGAGGCTCCCGAGGTGCCATCTTCGGGAGCCCGTGACTCTTGTCCTCGGGTGATAGCTGAGGGGGCGACGCAATCCGCTGCTCCTGAGGCCGACGCTTCCGTGGTCTTAGCAAGTCATCATGAGGCAGAGCCCGAGGGCTCCTGTCAGCCCGGCACTCACGAGGCAGCCTCATCGGGCGCCTCGCCAGCTGCGCCCTGTGCTGGTTACCGCATCCAACGCTTCGGTCGGCTCCGTCTGGACTTCGATGCGCTCCGCAAGAGGAAACGGTCTCCAAGCTGCAGCAGTGGTGCCGTCCGACCGTTGAAGCACAGGAAGAATATCGCCATAGACGAGTGAGTACATTATCTTTGTAATTTCTTGAGTGTTGCTCCTCCTCCTGACGGTGGCTCCTCAGGGTCCCTTCTGCTAGGGCCACGAAGTCTCCTGGGAAGCAACCTCCTCCTGCCTCGAATCCCCCATTGGCCTTGAGCTCCCCAAGCCAGCGTGCCGCACCCGCCGCAAGGTCAGCCAGAGAGGCAAGCACACTAACCTAGCACCTCGAGCGCACGCCTTTTTTGTCTCTCTTTCGTGGCCTCACCTGGGGCGCGGCAAGCGTGCCAAGGGCTCCCCCTCTGGTTGTGGACGGCGGCTGGATTGCTTTGATCCTGGATTCTACTTCGAGCAGTGGGCCCTCACCCATCCAGGCCTCCGTCGTGGCCCAGACGGTGATCGAGGAAGCGCCAGCCCCCAGCCCCTGCTAGGAGGGGGCGAGCCGCCTCGGGCCCCTTCAGCAACCCCTGCTGCGGGAGATGGACCTGGTCGCGCACTCAAGCTTGTGCGCGAGCGGAGTGTCGTCCGCTGTGAGCTCTTTCAGGAGGCAATGAGCGCGATGAGCCGGCTTGGCGGATGAAAGCACAAGTGCTCCCTGGGTGATTTTGGAAATTAATGTCAACATATCTCTTGTTGGACTAATGCTTTCATCTAATATGCTTCAGATAAGTTCAACAATGGAGTGGGATGGACTAGAGGATGTGGAACCCCTTCGAGATGATAAGGACAAAGGATTGGCTCAAGCTCAAAACTCAGGACTCTACAGTTTTCATTTTAGTGATCCAAGATCACATTGAGTCCATAGGAAAGCCAATACTATTAAGAGGGGACGAGGTGTTGCTTAATGGCTTGCTTGCTCAAAGTGCTTAGTGATATGCTCCAAAGCCTTCAACTACTTTCGCACATCCACATATGTCCCAAACCAAAAGTCAAACTTGGCCCCACTGAAACTTTCTATCCGGCGCCACCGAGTTCTGTTGACATAGCCACTGCCAGAAACCCTAATCGATTCGGTCTCACCGTTGGGATCTCGGTCTCACCAAGATGGGCTTGCAAACTCTCTGTTACCTATTGCACTAATTTCAGTCTCACCGAGATATGCAATCAGTCCTACCGAGTTTGCTTGACCAACTCTCTATTTCACTTCTTACCCAAATCGGTCCCACCGAGTTTGTGTAATTGGTCAAACTGAGATGAGGTTTTACCCTAACCCTAGCACATCGGTCCGCCGAAAATCCTAACATTCACATTTTGAACTAAATCGGTCTG